>NC_133661.1:133111480-133400942 GCF_037893015.1 Macrotis lagotis | reverse complement strand
AATTAATGAAATTGAAATGATTTAGTATAAACAAAATCAATACAGCTAAGATTAAAAGAAAAGCAGGAAACAGTGGGGAAATTTTTATAGCAGGTTTCTCTTATAAATTCCTGATTTCTCAGATGTTGAAAGAGCTGGATAAAATTTATCAGAATATGAGTCATTCCCCAATTGATAAATGGTCAAATGAATCTGAACAAGCTATTTTCAGAAGAAGAAATCAAAGTGATTTCTAACCATATAAAATACTTTAGATCACTTTTGATTAAAGAAATGCAAATAAAAACAACTCTTAGATACCACCTCTTAGCTATCATAATGACTAAGATGAGAGAAAAATGGCAAATGCTGTTGGGAGGGGAGGAGTGTGGAAAAATTGGAACACCAGTTACAAACTGATCCAACCATTCATTGTAGAAAACAATTTGGAAGTATCTCCAAATGGCTATAAAATTGTACCTACCCATAATTTAGTAAAATCAAATATCCCAAAGAGATTGAAGAAAAAAGGAAAACATATTTATAGTATAGTTAGTACTTTTCCTTTTTCTACAATCTCTTTGAGATATTTCATTTTACTAGGTCAATGGTAGGTGCAATTTCATAGCTGTATAGTAACTATAGTATTTATATAGGAACTAAAGTTTTATAGGCATATAGTAACTCTTTTTTGAGTTGGCAAAAACTGGAAATTAAATGGATGCCAATCAGTTGGATAATTACTAAATAAGTTGTGGTGTATGCTTGTGATGGACAATAGGAAATGGTGAGTAGGCTATTTTCATAAAACCTTGGAAGACTTAAATGAAATCATGTGAAGTGAAGTGAACAGAAGCAGGAGAACATTGTACAACATAATAGCTACATTGTAAGAATGCTCAAATGTGAATAACTTAGCTATTCTGAGAAATACAGGGATCTAAGACAATTATGAAAGACTTAAGATGAAAAAAAGCTATCCACCTCCAGTGAAATAACTGATGGAATCTGAATGCAGAATGACACATACTTCTTTTTTACTTTGTTTTTCTTTTACTTTTTGTCTGTTTTTAATTTTGAAACATGGCTAATATGGAAATATGTTTTGCATGACTTCACATATGTAATCTAGATTAAATTGCTTGCCTTCTTGAGGATGGATAAGATAAAGAAAATTTGGAATTCAGTTTTTTTAAATGAATGTTAAAATATTTCTACTTATAACTGCAAATATAACATAAGAGAGACAACATCAGTCATATGTTAGAACTTTAAGTCTGGTATTGAGGATCACATATGGAAAGGCACAGAGTTGGCAAGGGTCAAAACATTGGCATGTCAAAATCTGGGAATAACAAGATGGTTAGTTTATTCTTAAGAAAGAGACAAATATGAAATAAATCAAGAAAAGTTTGCAGGATCCAGATCGTAGATATCTTTAAAAGCTTGGCTGTGAAGTGTATATTTTATT
Source organism: Macrotis lagotis (assembly GCF_037893015.1). Lineage (NCBI taxonomy): Eukaryota > Metazoa > Chordata > Mammalia > Peramelemorphia > Peramelidae > Macrotis > Macrotis lagotis. The sequence continues at coordinate 133,399,492 of NC_133661.1, read as the reverse complement.
CTGGAGGCAATAAAGTGGTTGACAGTTTTCCAAGTTCTTTCCCATAATTTATCTCCTTTTCCAAATGTTGTGAAGTAGCTCCAGAGCTCATAGACTTCCTACCCTATCACCTGTTCTGTTTTCTAAATTATTGCCTAGCCTCCCCTTATTATCTCAGCTTCACTTTCTTCATATGTAGAATTGAAATAGTACCTGAATCATCTGTGGAATGGGGGATTATAACCAAAAAAGAACCACATAGGTTTGTTATGAATGAATCAGCTTCAACTAATTTATTCAGACCACTAAATGGCATAGTAGGTAAGCGCAACACTGTACCGAGCAAGACTTCGATTTGCCTTGTTTCTTGCACTAATACGTTCTGAGTCCTGCAAGAATCATCTAATTTCTCCCAGTCTGAGTTTGTCGCCTCTGAAATGAGTAAAATAAAGAGCATCACTTTCTGGTTTTTTTTTTTTTACTTGTCTCTATGGTTGGCATTTACTACATGGTTGGTATTTAATTAATGTCTGTTGCCTTACCCTGCCAAACCTACTTCATAGAATTGCTACAAGAATCAAATAAGATATCATGTTTTTCAAATCTGAAAGTGCCATCAGATGCTAACTATTATTAATATTATCACAAAGAAATCATTCAGAAAAATTAAGTGACTTTCACAAAATTACTTTAACAGTATAAATAATTGAATTTGCAATTAGAATCTAAGTTTTCTGACTTTGGATGAAAGCCGATTGGGATTTGTCTTTCATTTCTCAGATGAAATTTTGAGATGAATAGAAATAAGGAAAGGTAAATTTTAAGACTGAAGTAAGATTAGAAGAATTATTAGAGCAATGTGAAAAGTAAAATCAAATGGCAACAACCTTGGGAAACAATGAGAAATCTACATTTCTTGTACCCAAGGGCCAGGAATACTGAAGTTTCTGTTCCCATCATTCAGGATAAACTAAAGTTTTATTAAAATCCAAGTTTCCCAAATTCATGTCCTGAAATTCCTTCCAGATATTCGACTTGATGATGGAAATGCCATTTACAGTTTAAAATACATAGAAAACTGAGACCCTCTTAAACTTTTCAAACAGAAAGTCCCTCTAGAGTGTCTTGAATTCTCTTTATATATAGTTTTTCAACATCTTGAAAACAAAGACTTTTAGTAAGTGTAATTATTCTTTTCCTTCTCATCACCCAACAGTTCATTCACATATCTTTCTTTTATCTCTCTCAAATCCTTAAAGAATTACAAAGTATTGGAAGAGGTTAATCTTGTTTCATTTATTTCTTGTCTTTTTTTTGTCAGAGCAATCACTATATCTCTGGAGCCTACAAGATATCAAGTTACACTGAGAATTAAGCTATATTCTCTTTCTGTATCTATTGAATATTCAGTTTTGTAGCAAGGTCTATGTTTCTTCCCAAATGGCTCTCAATGACCAATTGTTGACTTTTCAAAGACATTTTAGGAGGAAGTAAAGGATTTTCTTCGTAGCAAAAGACCACTGACAAATACAAAAAAAGTAAATAAATTCAGATTAATAAAGAAAAATCTTTATAACAAAATATAATGAAGGGGGGGGCTTTGTCAAAAGTCTCTTCATCCCTGATTCTGCCAAAAGAGTGATAGCAACCAAAGAATAATTCAAATAATGCTTGATAATTACCCTACAGATAATATTCCCTTTGATATTTTTGTAATCCTGTAAGTTAGAAAATATAATAATAAGTTTCATTCCCTTTTTCCAGATGTTTTGCTACAAAAGAAATGAAGTAATCAAAGGAACAGAAACAAAATTCAAATTTAGGTCTTAGAGCTCAAAGGAAAAGAGCTAGAATGCAAACTTAGGTCTTCTAATTGTAAATCTATTATTCTTTCTATCATAAAAAGTCTGTAAAGATCAATATTAATACAAGGACTATAAGCATAGCATTGTGAAAAGAACATTGGATCTGGAATCAGAGGAAGCTTGATAAAGTCTCAGGCCTATTTATTACACTTTGCGTGACCTTGGGCAAAGTTTAGCATCCTTAGGACCTGTTCTTCATTGATAAAAATAATGGACCTGATTAGATTAATGGTGTCAAGTATGTAGTATATAACACTCTGGAGTGGAGCTCCAAACAGAGTAAAATTAAATTCTAATATATTTAACAAAATAGAGAAAATATTATTTTTCTGTACAAATATGGATTAATATTAATATATTGTTTTCTAAATTATTTTGTGATCCAAAGAAATCCTTCTATATAGTTTAGTGGGACAAATTCTAATTTGACACCATTATGCCAGATCACCTTAAAGTTCCCATCCAGTTCTAAATCTAAATGTATAAATACTAAACTTCATTTATGTATTGAATCTGAAGGCTAATTTTAATAGAAAAATATGATATAATGTAGTTAATACTCGTACAAAATTTTAACAACTGAAAGAACACATTATTCATAATGAGTTCTTAAAATTCCTAAAATAACAGCAATATTCTATAGAGTCATATTCCATAATGACATACTTAGAAACATAATATGTGTGCCACTTTCTTCTTCATTCTTTTAATTGAAACAAGCAGATTCAGACACTTTACAATTCTAAGCTATATATTTTTTTGGAAAATGCTTAGCACAATACAAAGCATATTGTTGTTGTTCAGTATTTTTTCTTTTTTTTAGAAAGATTTTATCTATTTTGGGTTTTACAATTTTTCCCCATTCTTGCTTCCTTCCCCCTACCCCCCCCCCACAGAAGGCATTCTGTTAGCCTTTACATTGTTTCCAAGGTATACATTGATCTCAGTTGAATGTGATGAGAGCGAAATCATATCCTTAAGGAAGAAAAATAAAGTATAAGAGATTACAAAATTACATAATAAGATAATGTGTTCTTTTCTAAACTGAAGGTAAAAGTCTTTGGTTTTTGTTCAAACTCCACAATTTTTCTCTGGATACAGATGGTATTCTCCATTGCAGATAACCCAAAATTGTCCCTGGTTGTTGCACTGATGGAATGAGCAAGTCCATCAAGGTTGATTATCACCATGTTGCTGTTAGGGTATACAAATTATGCCCTAAGGGCAACAAAAATGTGCAAACTGTGGTATATGTATTTCATGGAACACTATTGTCCTATTAGAAACCAGGAGGGATGGGAATTCAGGGAAGTCTGGAAGGATTTGCATGAACTGATGCTGAGAGAGAGGAGCAGAACCAGAATTCCAAGCTATATTTGAATTTAGCATAAGTACTAAGTTTGCTCATTAGCTCTAAATTCATTAGTTCTTTTGAACTAAGTAACAGTAAACTAAGATATAATTTTCAATAGGGGGTGATGTGAAGACAATGCCACAAAAAGTCAGGGAACAGAACAGAATAATGTAATGTTGGAGCTTGAATGTCTTGTAGCAAGAATTTAGTCAACTCTTAAATAAAGGTGTTGAATAGATGATGTTCTGTAGAGGCAAATGAAGAAATGCTTGTCTCATAATGATAAATTTAAAATATACATGTGAACAATTTCTGTAAAACAAGATCTTAAAACAAAGCAATTGTCCATCAGTTCTAAAAAATAGGAAAACAATTGTGATATTAGATGCCACTGAAAGAAATTATGAATAGGAAGAATACAGAAAAGAATGGGAAGATATATGAAATAAAGCAAAATACAGCAAGTATATGAATATATAATTATATATAATTGTTAAATTCTTAAGTTATAATAAATAGGTAAAATATTGAGTACACACAAATATATATATATATATACATATATATATATAGAGAGAGATGAGAGAGAGAGAGAGAGAGAGAGAGAGAGAGAGTTGTATAAGTGGAAAGAACAGAAGCAAAAAAGGGAAACAAGATATAATTATAATGATCAAATTTTCTTAAAGAGAAGACCCCTAATAATCAACTTTCAATACCTCTTTGCAAAGATTGGGTATTATAGGTGTGAAACATTGCACATATTGTCAGACTTAATTGATGTTTGTTTTGCTCTCCTACTTTTTCTCTCTTTCTTTGTCATTTTTTATAAAAACAGGGATTGAAATTAAATTTTCCACAAGACTCTTCTCACTGATAAGGAGTGATTACTCAATGCTCTGTGAATGGGAGTATGGAAATGATGAGAACTTAGTAAAAAAGATTGATAATGAGGAAAGAGGTCAGATCATTATATTCTAACTTTCATACTTGAATGATAAGACAATGTGTTCCAGATCCTTTTCAGGGTGATGAGCTTCAAGGGAGAGAAGACTCTAGGATGAAGTTGACATGAAGAGAAGTTGACACTCCAGTCATGTCACTAATCCCTTATTTACCACACTTAAATATCTGGGAATATTCCCTTGAGTGAAACTTGGGAATTTCTCTCTTGATTGAACTGAGGTGCTTCATTCCCAAAAGAAGGGTATTATTTGGCATATATTCATCTGTTTTACCTCTCTCATTTCTGTTTGCTTTTAGTTTAGCTAGATATATTTATATGTTCTTGTAGTCTTAATGTAACTGAGATTTGGTGGGAAGAGAATCTAACATTTAATATATAACTAGGAACACTCCCTCTCCCTTAAGGGATAGGCATTCAAATCTGATCAAGAGACAGAGAGAGAAAATACATATATTTACTAGAATCAGTGTCCCTTTGGAGAGATGGAAAAGACTCTAGAGATATCTATTTGTGCTTTCCTTCCAATGCATGGACACATGTGTACATTGTTATGCACAATACAAATGCAGATAATTTAAAAAATATAAATATCAATAAAATAAATGAAATAATTTCTTTCTTTTTTTGAAGGAGAGTGATGTTTCTAGGTCTTATCATTTCCAATAATTTTGAACTATCTTCTTGTAAAACTATTCTCAATAGAAAGTCATAAGGTTTGGGGAGTTTATAAGCATCTTTGTTTCTTGATTCTGAATTTCAAAATTCTTCCTTCTATATACTTTTGTATTTAACATGATCAAAATGGTTGTATTTCACTGTGCTTTATGCAAGATTTTACTGCACTAAAATTAACATTTATACATTTGGCTTCCACCTACAAAAAGCCATCTGTCTTGACTAGTTTAGATATTCACCTAAAGGTATCAGTTATACCAAATGATTTCTCCAGATCTTTCCCCATATATGTAATGTTATTATTCTGTAATGTCTAGAAAAAATAACTTCTCTTATGAAAAGCTCCAACTTTATCCCTGCACCTGTTTGCTCAGTGGTGAGCTAATTTTACTTTTGGGCAATATTCCTTATTAGTAGAACATGTGTAAAAAGACAAATATTTAATCACAGAATGAACATTTATATTTTTGAAGATATGAAAATGAGCATTAATTGTGAAGCTATGCTCACAAAATTCATATAGTGGAAGGAAATTACAATTTTTTAAAAGACCAAGTATTTTATGTCAATATTACATATGAGAACTAAAGATGAAAGTTCAAATTAAACTTTTGTGTTTTTTTAGGAAGATTTTATTTATTTTGAATTTTACAATTTTTCTGCCATTGATAAGAATATATCTCCTAGACAAAATGAAGTAAATATTATTCACGTGAAGAGGTGTAAAAAAACTATTAGAGTAATGGGGAAAAAGAGAAAGGGAGAGAACTGCTTGAATCTTACTTTCATTAGATTTGGCTCAAAAAGAGTATATATATATATAATATATATATATATATATATATATATATATTATATATATATTTGGTTGAGTATAGAAATTTATCTTACTCTACAGGAAATTAAAAGGGGAAGGAAAAGGAAAAGGAAGAGAGCTGATAAAAGGGAAGGTAGATTGAAGGAAGTGGCAGTTAGAAGCATAACACTGGGGAGGAGGGATAGAGGGAAAGGAGAGAGAAAAGTACAAATGAAGGAAGACATGTTGGAGGGTAATACAGAGATAATAATCATAACTTTTAATGTGAATGGTTTGAACTCTGTCATAAAATGGAAATGAATAGCAGAGTGGATTAAAAAACATGTCTACAATGTTATTTACAAAAAAACACATTTGAAGCAGAAAGACACATACAGAGTAAAAATAAGGCTGGAGTAAAATATATTAAGCTTCACTTATAGTTAAAAAAGCGGGGGGTGATAATTCTCATCTCAGACTAAGCAAAGCAAAAATAAATTTCATTAAAAGGGATACAACTTCCTGAACAGTACCATATACAATGAATATCAATACAAAAACATATGCACTGAGTGATAAAGCATCCAAATTCTTAGAGGAGAAGCTAAAAATGAGTGACAGTAATATACAGAAAGCAAAACCATAATAGTGGGGAACCTCAAAATGGATAGATGGGGCAGCTAGGTTCTCAGTGGATAAATCATCAGCCCTGGAGTCAGGAGGTCTAAGTTCATATCCAGCCTCAGATACTTAAATATTTACTTAGTTGTATAACTTTGGGCAAGTCACTTAACCACATTGCCTTACAAAAACAAAAACAAATATGTATAGATAAATAGATAAATGTAACCACAAAATAAACATTAAGTTTAGCAGGTGAATAGAATTTTAGAAAAGTTAAATATAATAGATCTCTGAAGAAAACTGAATGGGAATATATGATCTGCGATACTTGGCACCTACACAAAATTTGACCGTGGATTAGAACATAAAAACCTCACCATCAAATGCATACAGGCAGAAATATTAAATGATTTCTTTTCAGATTATGATGCAATAAAAATAACATGTAATAAAGGACCATGGAAAGATAGGCAAAAATTAATTGGAAACTAAATAACTGAATTTTAAAGAATGAGTGCATCAAGCAAACAAAAAATCATAGAAATAATTTCATCCAATTTTAATGACAGTAATGAGATAACATACCAAAACTTGAGGGATTTAGCCAAATAAGTTACTATGGAAAATTTTATATATCTCTAAATATTTACATGAATAAAATAGAAAAAGAGACTAACTATGGACAATGCTATCCCTATCTTGAGGAAGAATAACAAAACAAAACAAAGCAAAAATCCTTCAGAATCTGATGAACACTACAATCACTTTTTTAAAGATATATCTTATGTTTTTCTTTCCCTTAACCCTAATTCCTCATACTGAAAATGTCTTATCTGTAAACATGTTTAACACAAATGTATATATACAATATTAACCTGACTGTTCACCACTGAGAGGAGGGGGGTGGGAAGGAAGGGTGGAAGGAAACTTTGTAATTTAAAAATATACATAGGTATATGATTGAATGTTGAAAAAATTTTATAACATTTATTTGGAAAAATAAGGTATTAATGAAAAAAAAGACAAAGAATAGTTTAATGCAGCCAAGATTAAAAGGAACACAGAAAGTAGGGAAACAAATTTTACAGCTAGCATTTCTGATAAAAAAAAATCATTTCTGAAATACATAGAGAACTGAGGCAAATAATGCAATTCATTCCCCAGTTGATAAATGGTCAAATGATATGAAGGCAGCTTGCAAATGAAGAAATTAAAGTGCTCTAAATTATTATTGATTAGAGACATGCAAATTAAAACTACTTTGAGGTACCACCTCACATTTATCATACTGGTTAAAAATGACAACAAAAAAAATAGAAAATGATCATTGTAAAAATTAAGACACTAAGTGCTGTTGAGTTGTGACTTGTGAACTGATCCAACCATTCTGGAGAGCAATTGGTAACTATAACAAAAGGGAAATAAAACTCTGCATACTCTTTGATCCAATGACACCGCTAATAGATCCATATCCCAAAGAAATCATAAGAAAGGGGAAAATGTCCACATGTACAAAATTGTTTATACCAGTTCTTTTTGTAGTGGCAAAACTGGAAATTGAGGCAATGCCTATCAATTGGGAAATGACCAAACAAACTGGTATATGCATGAGGAGTATTATTGTTCTTTAAGAAAAGACTTAAAAGATATGCATGGAGTTAAATGAGCAAAATGAAGAAAATATTGTACATAGTAATAGTAACACTGTGTGATAATTAGCAATGATAGACTTAACTTTTCTCAGCAGTACAATAATCTATGATAACTCTAAAGGACTTGTGACAAAAAAACAGTAGCCATAACCAGAAAATGAAATATGGACCCTGAATACAGAAGAAAGCATAGTATTTTCCATCGTTAAAATTTACTTTTATGGTATTTTCCCTCTCAATGTATTTTCCCTCTTCTCTTTTGTTCTGATATTTCTTTCACAACATGAATAATATGGGAGTATGTTTAACACATTGCATGTATAATGTTTATTAGATTACTTGCTGTCAAGGAGGGGAGGAGGGAAAGGAGAGAGAGAGAGAGAGAGAAAGGTTGAATTCAGATTCTTCTAAAAAGAATATTGAAAACTATCTTTGCATGTAGTTCAAAAATAATTAAATTTATGTAAAAGAGAATATATCTCCAATTTAATGCCCTATTTGATGTTTATGATTTGAAAGGTATTAGATTAAATTCATCTTTGTGCTATATGCTTCAAGGAAATTTGAATAATTTAGATATGTGGACTTCTTTGGAAGAGAGTATTTAAGAACTCTATTAAATGATAGCAAATCAGAGAAGATTCTAATTGAAAATGGATTATCTATCTATGAAAGGTTCTAGATGCTCCTATTTCTGTATAATATTAAACTTGAAGATTTCATTCTCATGGAAGAGATCCATAAACAAAATAGTTTGAACACACAAGCTACACTGGGAAAATGTGAAATGATGAATGTTTACTGCCTAAACTATGACAGATAAATGAATGGCTAATCAATGAAACTTGTCCATGAATAATGTTGGTTTATGGGCATATATGTATGTGTATATATTTATGCATTCATATACATATATAAAGCACACATGTAGAAATCTATCAAATGTGTTATTATACCAAAGATATTATGAAATCATATGTGATATTATATATGATACTACACATGGACAATGAATTAGGTACAGAAATAAAAAGGAGAAAGTGAATGGACTAAATGCCTTTGAGGGAAAAAAGCTCCTTAAATGACCCTATACTTCTCTCAAAAAGAAAGGTTCATATTTTTAAATTTCATATTCTTAAAATATTGTTCTGAAACATAACAAGCTCTGAAGGACTGAAAATGAGTGTTACACTTAAGGTAATCAAAAGAAACCAAATTAATGTAACTCAAAAAAAAATACACAAACAGAAAATATATGATCAATAAAGAAGATGAATAGGTCACATGATAAAAGTGAGAATTAACAATTGGCCAGCCTAGGTACTCTAACAGTTCCTTCCAGATCTCATGAGAAATAGCAAAGGGATTTTGAGATATGCAGTTAACTCCCAATGGCCAACTTTTGAAGGATAGAAAGAAGCTTTGCACAGAACAAGTAAATTTAAATGGATTATAATTTCAGCATTTTGAGGGTATATTTTAAATGCTAAAAAACTTGTGCAATACATAGTGGTACACCATTACCACTGCACATATATATATATATATATACATATATATATATATGTATATATATATATATATGTATATGTATATATACACACATACATATATGTATATATATATATATATGAAAATTAGCAAGGTAAGTAAAAAACTAATTATATTCTTTTGCAATTCTTGACTATCCATATTTTTAAAGGAAAATACATTATTTGGGTAGAGAGATTGATGAATTATTTTATAGTGATAAATATACAAAAAAATCAAAAAAATTATTCATGCAAAACAAAAACATGCCATTTTTGAGGAAGTGAAATATATGATCAAAAGAAATTGTAGTATTTATAAGCCTAGAATTTCACTGAATGAGCTAAAGTAATTTTCTACCCACTTTTTAACTGTTAAAAAGCCTTTGCTATTCCTAGATGGCTCTTAGAATACAATAGTAAATCGAAATGCTATAGAATTTTGCAAGCTATTTCCACATAAAAGATAGAAAGAAAAATATATACTTCTTGGAACAACAACTTCAACAAAAAGCTCCTGTATATCAACTGAGGTATGTAATTATGTTTGAAAAAAAAATCAATATTTTAAAGTTTAAAGGGAAAGACTAAATAGAATGCTTCAACCAAATGGAGGGAATCAGTAAAGTCCCAAAAGTTTCTGACCAGAATTTTATAGTCAAAGTCATCATATCATTTCCTTTATATTCTCACTGCTTTTATTCTGACATTTCTGCTTTTTAAAATTATAAAACTAAGTTGACCCTTAGAAATTCTGCATCTTAACCAACAACCATGGTTTTCTTTTTAGTAGTGTGGCATAATTATAGTATGAACTAAGATTAGGGTCTTATGCTCAGTTATGTTGACTTCATTTTTACTAATAAATCATTATTACTCATAAGTCAAATCATCCTTGAAGCATTGAATACACTGCATCTCATCCACTGTATACATATACAATTAGAAGTGTTTTGTTATTGTTTGAATAGATTTAATTAAAGGAGGTAAAACCTTTTCTTGGCTATCCCAGGTGCTTGAAGAAAAAAAATGTTTTAAAGGAAGAGGGTAAATCCCTACAATTCATTAGTTATTTTCCTAGTAAAGTACACTTAGTGACACTTTGATTATTGATATGAAATTAAACACAAAATAAAATCAAATAATTTTATAAAATCACAGAATTCTCAATTTGGAAAGGACCTTGTAGCTAAATTTAACACACATTTGAATAGAAATACTATCTTATTAATCAATCTCTGAACACCCTCATTGATTCAGAACTTAGCATGTATGACGAGCAACATTTTTCTTTTGCATGGCTTTAATTGTTAAAAAGGATTTCCTGACACTAACTTTGCTTGTTTCTTTACCAGTTCGCTGCTCCTGTTTCTACCCTGTTGGGTATCCCTGTTCCATTTAACCACCTTCAAAATCATTGAACATATCAAAAATATTTATAGCAGGTCTTTTTGTAGTGGCAAAAAATTGGACATTGAAGATATGTCTATCAATTGAGGCATTGTGGAATAAGTTATGTCATTTAAATGTTATGGAGTACTATTGTTCTATAAGAAATTATGAATGGTCAGACTTTAGAGAAGCATGGAAGGAATTACAAGAATTGATGTTCAATGAGGGGAATAAAACCAAGAGAATAACAACATTGTGAGTTGACCAACTATAATGCATACAGCTCCTCTCAGCAGTTCAGAGATCTAGGACAATCCTGGGACACCTGTGATTGACAATGCCATTCAAATCCAGAGGAAACCTCCCCCCTCCAATTAAAAAAAAAAACAACTCCACAGAATCTGAATGGATACTATGCTCACTTTAAAAAGAAAAGTTCTCTTATGTATTTCCTTCCTATTCCATGGTTTTCTTTCTTTTCCCTTAGGCCTAATTCCTCATATATAAAATGAATATGTAGATATGTTAAACAAAAAAATACATATTCAACTTTTAGCAGTCTGTTCACCACCAAGGAGAGAGGGATGGGAAGGGAGGGTGGTAGAAAAATGTGTAGCTTATAAATATGCAAGTGGATGAATGTTGAAAAACTTTCACAGCATAGAATTGAAAAAGTAAATTAAAATATCAATTAAAAAGATAATATGGGGGGGCACAATCATCGAACATAGCCATCATGTTCTCATTAAGTTTTCCTATCTCCATACTCAGGTTCTTCACTTAACATTATATGTCATGGATTTAAGGCCTTCACATCCTGATTACCTTATTTCTATATGTCCCCTAGCTTATTAATATTTGTTCCAAAGGCACTGGCTATATTGTTAATATTGATGTTTGCAACTATCCCAGAGGATGTACAATGTAGAATCTAAATGGAATGATAATTGCCTCAGTAAGAAAAAATGCTCCTGTTTATGGAAAACATTGCACTGTACTTCCAGATACTATGTGGGAGCTAGGAATACATGACCAAAATAACTCCTATTTCCAAGGACTTTGGTCAAAAACAAAAAAGTTCATGGTTAGCCTTAGATGTAGATGTAGATGTAGATGTAGATGAGGTATATGTGCATATAGATGTGGATGATATAGATGTGGATATAGCATATGTATAGGTATATATGTGTGTCTATGTGTATGTGTATATGTATATATATATGTATATTTTATATATGTATATATATATATATGTTATTTTGGGACAGAAAGAACTAATAATTGGGTAGAATCAAAAAGTCTATTAAGGGAAGTGGCATTTGATTTGATCAATAAAACATTGAAAGAAGGAAGGAATTCTATAAGATGAGGAAGGCACAGGGAACTGATTTTGCTAGATATAAAATTGGAAGATAGAATGCTTTTCTTAAAGAACAGAAAGTAGGTTAATTTGTCTGGAAATATAATGCATAAAGAAGAATAATGGTCACTGGAAGAATAAGAATGAACCAGACTGTGAAGAGCTTTAAATGTCAAATAAGAATTTCTCCTCTGTTCCTGTGGAAACAGGAAATGATGGAGGTTTCTTGAGTAGGAAATGATATGCCAAAGCTAACATCTAGGAATAGCAAGAAATATGGCAGTTGTATGAAGGGTGGATTACAAAGGGGAAATGCTAGGGACAGGAAATATAATGTGGCTACTACAAAACTTTATGTGAGAAGCAAGTCAGGATGAAACTAAGTAATACCTATGTGGTGAACCCAAGGTGTAGTTATATCCATAGAGAAAAGGGGGCAAATTTAAAAGATGTTACATAAATAAAATCTGGAAGATGAGGAGAGAGAATAGATGGGGCAAAGGTAAGGAGTTGAGTATTGGATTTGTTGAATTTGAGATGCTTATAGGATGTACATTTTGAAATATTCAATAAATCACTGAATCATGTAGAGTTAGGAATAAGGGCAGGGACTTGACCTATGATTTCCTTAATATATAGCCAGTGCAATTTGATACCTCTTCTGCAAGTCAATCTTAAAAAGTTGTCTAGAGCCCTGAGAAGTGTGACTTATCCAGAATAATAAAACCAAAAAGTTTCAGAAATGGAATTTGATGCCAAGTTAAGTCTTAATACACTATGCAATACTGACTATTTGTAATTAGGGGAAAAAATAGATGGAGAGCACTTATTGGGTATACTACAATATATAGTTGGTTAGGCCTCCTAGATTAGAACTCCAATTGAGTTTTGAAGAACTACAAAGATCACTCCTGGTTTAACTTCCTTAGTAAACCTTCTAGTTCACTGGCTAATGTGTTCTGGCAAGGAAGAGTCTATGATAATTTTATTTGTGACTCTATAACTTATAGGCTTGTTCCTTTCAAAACAAATAGTCCATAGTTAGCTAATACAAAAAAATCCCCTCATTATTCCATACTAGTATACTCTTCCTAGCTGAGGTTGCCTCTAATGCTTCTTTGATGAATTCCCTCTATCAGGAACAGAAAATAGCAACTAGACTGCAAGGGTGACCATAATCATGACTGTAGAGAGCAAACAAACCTCAATGCTATCGGTCATATAGATAGTAAATGCATGATGCTCATTCATTCACATATTCATTATCATCAATCTTTCTATTAATTCCAAGTGGTTTAAAAGAGCTGTGAAATCTATCTTCTGTTAATATGATTGATGTTTAGAGGGAAAAAAATGCTTACTGGTGATTTACTTGAAGAGTTTTGGTGTGTTCCTTCTTTTTTCTCATCCACTAGGAGTCATGTATTTTTGTATTAACCTTAGAGTAAAGCCAGATAATACAAAACACCCTTCATTATCTTTTTTGTGGCACCAAATTAAAATCAACCTCACACAAATTTCTTGGAAAAAAAATCTAGTCTGAGTTCCAGTCCTTATTTTTAATAACTACTGAATATTTCGGCCTAGAAATCAGGAGATCTAAAACTGAACTAAATTCATTTTTCCTAAAAATCAACTCCCCCCTCTGAATCAGTTTCTCTATCTATCAATTAATTCTCTCATTCTTCCAGTCAATCATACTTAAAGACTAGTAGCTTTCCTTGGCACCCCATTGCTTTACTTGACCTTCACATATACCACAGATTATGTTCTACAGATCTTCTCTCCACAATCTTGCTATAATTCTTATCTTCCTTTCCTTTCTAAGTATCACTACCAATCTAACCTCAACTTTCATTCAAATATGTTGGGACTATTTCAGTATATTCTTTAAGTCTTCCTACCACCCATCTCTCCCATGTCCAAACCATCAAACTTCTCCAAACATATTGTCCCCAAATAACATAAAATTTCTAATATTTAAATCTGGTGGAGTCTTAGAGATCATCTAATGAAGTCAGAATTTAAGTTCATGTATTTTGACTCCAATTTTAGAACTATTTCCAATATGTAATGGAGCTGTAAGATGGATAAATAGAACAATGGAAAGAGTGCTATACTTGAAGCCAGGAAAACCTGATTCCCGAAACCTTCCTTAAACACTTACTGCTTGTGAATACTGGATAAGTAACAATCTATTTGCCTCAGTTTCTTCATCTATAAAAGGTAGATAATAATGGCACTTACCAATGTTGTTGTGAGGAGACAATGAAATAATAATTGTAAAATGTTTTTTCAACTTTTAAAATACATAAACTCCAGCTACTATATTACCATTTCTGTGCCTTACCTCCCTGTTAAAAATTTCAAATAATTCCCAATTGCCTAGAGAATTAATTCAAAGCACTAGAGTGTTGCAAGATCTACACCCCCCCAAATGAATTCTTAAGTCTTTTACCCTACTATTTTTTTCACTAACTCACTTTTCCACTCCAAAATGGTCAACTCATTGTCACCCAAACATACTGAAAGCATTACTGGCTTTCCTAATATTAAAAACCACCTTCTGGAATACCTTTATTCTGTCTTGTTATTTATCTAAACTCTACCTATGTTTCAAAGCCAATTCAAGTTCTACCTGCTCTATGATTCTTTACTCAATCATCCTAATTATAGTAACCATTGGATTCTTGCAAACACATAATATCTGTTTGACTCAGCGTATGTTGGCTGAGGTAGTTTCTGGAAAACAGCCATGTAGGGAGATGAGAAAGTCCAGAAACTACCTCAGCTAATAAACACTTAATTTCTTTGCCACATGTAGAGACATCACAATGATTTCCTTTAATAAGATAGAAAGTACTGGATTTGGTATTTTCATAATCAGCCATGTCTATGCATTTAGATCACAAAAAATTCCCCAGTACAAAATTGTTGATCACTGACTCCATAGCTAAAGATATGGAAATATTCAATATTCTCATTTTGGATTTTGGTTATTTCCCATTTTTTATCAACAATTTTAAACCAATGTTAAATTAATTATAACTTCATACAATATTTCTTCTTCTTTGGCTTGCTTAATTTGGTTTGTTGATTTGGCACATTTTTTGCAAACTTTATCTTTTGCTCTTACCAGTCAAATACTTGACAACAGAAAGGTAGCTGATTCTCAATTTATCATTTTCAACACTCCTCTCTTTTTGAAAAAAGTAATTAGGATATGTTTATCAATAGCAATATATGATAATAATAAAGTAATAATAAAAAGAAAGTTTTACAAATAGTATATGTCTTTGACTTCTTTCTTTTTTTCATTATATTTTCCAATTGTTTTCATTGTTTGTTTCCTATAGTTGGTTTCATATTGAAATAATTTTGTTTCAAAATATATGTTGATTAAGATAATTCTGATAATAGTGACTGGATTTTTCTAAATACATAAAATCATAATATTAACATAGTAACAAAAAGTTAACAAAGAATTTATTTCTAAGATATTTCCAAAAGGGGACAATAGTACAAGAGTGAAAAAGATCACAAGATAATGAAAGAACTAGAGGACACCAATATCCATCCATACTTTTGCTTTCTTATCTCTAGAAAAGTTTTATACAAGTGGTCTGTGTATGTTTCTAGGATGTCCTAGATGATATTATGAAAAGGGAATAAGTGAACTCTTAGATACAATTTTTAAAAGCAGTGACTATTTATGTTTCTTTGTAAAAGCATCTTTTTTAAAAGAGCATTTCACCTAATTTCACCCAATGCTTCCTCAATGAA
Organism: Macrotis lagotis; assembly: GCF_037893015.1. Lineage (NCBI taxonomy): Eukaryota > Metazoa > Chordata > Mammalia > Peramelemorphia > Peramelidae > Macrotis > Macrotis lagotis. The sequence continues at coordinate 133,383,519 of NC_133661.1, read as the reverse complement.
ATTTTCACTGTATGTAAAAGACTCTTTGTTAGATAATTTTTGAGAAGAAAACTTTGTTCTAGGATACACAAATACTAGTCTCAAGGGAAGTATTTAAAGACTACTGCTCACCTATGGTGCTCATAAGTATCATGAATATGTTTGTAGAACCAAGGAAAAAAATAAAATTCCTAATTGTTAATGAAGTTTGAACTCACAGTATTCCTGTTCATAGATGATATTTTCAATGAGACTCAGTATACCAGAGTCTACTGAATGAAACTTATAGCAATTTAAAAGAAATATATCTAACCATATGGTTAAACCAAAGCATATGAAAAATGCTCACTATTAAAACTATAACATGAAGGTATGATGAGAAATTTCTAAAGCTTTTCCATATTTGTGTATGTGTGAAAGAGTGGTAATATGGTTTAACTGTAACTGCTCTAAGAATTGAATATTAAGAGAAAATCCACCTGGAGAACATTTGGAAAACCACTGTAATTCCAAACCACTCCCTACTGCAAAAAAAAAAAATCCCAACGTCATTTATACCAATATTCTCTAGGTGGTGGATATAGTGATGAAATATTCAAACATGATTAATTCAAAGAGTAAGAGAAAACAACATGTTCAATATAAAGAAGCTGTAACATATTACCAAAGATTACCACACTGGCATAAAAATTCTTAATTAAAGATACTTTTCATGGAAAAGGAGATGGTTTAGACAAATATCAAGAATGAGAGATGACAGACAGATAGCCTGAATGGTTGACTAATATCCTGAAGATTTTAAAGAAGTTAAAGGCATTGAAATATCTAACCAGGTAAAGTCATCCAATATTGAGACAACATATTATAAAAGAGCTATAAAAATTTTATTACTAATTCTGTCCCTTACTAACCATGTAGCCAAGGGTAAATCATTTAACTTCTCTGGAATTTAGTAACTTCACATATAAGTATAGGAGTATCTGTATCACAGAATTATTGTACCACATAAGGTATTGTGTTGTTCTGTAACCCAAAAGAAAAAGATAGATATGTGTGTGTTGATATATTAAGTATTATTATTATTATTGTTGTTGTTGTTGTTATTAAGGAAGGAAAGAATAAAAAGCATTCGGGATGAAAACACATATAGTTATGATCTATATTATTGAAAATAATTACTAATTTTTGTATAGTCGTATATGTCTTACAAAATGCTTTCCCGACAATAAGCCTAGATGTGATTTTTCTGAGTATTATTATCACTCTTTTACAAATGATGAAACTGAGAATCATATAAATTAAATGCTTTCCTACTAAATTTTGAGTAAGAAATAACTCATATTTTGAATTCAATTTCTAATATTTTTTCTCATTGGTGGAGAGGGTACACACACCAACAAAATCATAGATTCATTAGTATTTCTTTAACAATATTCTTATACTCTATTCCCCTGCATTTATGATCTACTGATAAGGCTATTCTGTTCCTTGAACAAAATTATGATTCTCAAAAATTAGTAGAGTTTTTCCTGGCTATCTCCCATATCTAAATTGTTTGTTCTCTTCACTTCTCCCTTTGATTTCCCTGGCTTCCTTCAAAACTCAATTCAAATGTCATCCTTATTTCCCCCATCTTATTCCTTTGTTTATTATTTTGAAGGTTTGGAAATTTTAATTTTTCATAATATTTTATATTTCCTAAATATATACTGACAATTTCTAACTTTTATGTTTTAAGTTCCAAATTCTATTCCTTCTCTTTTATGTCTTACCCCTCACTGAGAAGGTAAGCAATGTAATACAGATTATATATGTGCAATCATTTAAAACATTTCCACACTAGTTATTTTGTACAAGAAGACTCAAACAAAAAAGAAACAAAGAAATGAAAAGAAGTAGGAATGGAAGAGAGGTACAGAAAGGAAAAAAATACAGTATACTGTCTACATTCAGACAATATCAGCTCTTTCTCTGGAGGCAGATGATATGTTTCATTATGATCTTTTGTGATTGTCTTGGATCACTGTATTGTTAAGAATAGTTAAATTATTCACAGATATCCATCATACAATATTACTATCACTATGTGCAATTGTTTTGCTGATTCTATTCACTTCATTATGAATCAAATAATATGTCTTTCCAATTTATTTTTTTCTGAAATCATCTTGTTTGTCATTTCTTATTGCACAAAATGTCTCATCACAATCATATACTACAGATTCTTCAGGCATTCCCCAAATGATGGTCATGCCCTCAATTTGTTTTTTTTTTAATTTTAGAAAGATTTTATTTATTTTGAGTTTTACAATCCCCCCCAGTCTTGCCTCCCTCTCCCCACCCCCTCGAAGGCAGTTTGTTAGTCTTTACATCTTTCCCATAGTATGCATTGATCTAAGTTGAATGTGCTGAGAGTTAAATGCTATCTTATTTTAAATGATTTTCCAAACCTTTGTACCTTCTACTCCATCTTGATTACCCTCAATAATTTATACTTCATATCATCTCCTTTATGCATAACTGTTTACCTATTACCCCACTCCAATCAGAATGCAAGCTTATTGACAGCAGGTCCTGTATCCTTGCCTTTCTTTCTGTAGGTTTACTTTTAAGTGTTTAGTAAATACTTCATGACTGACTGATTGGAGAGAGGGATTTTATCATAAGTAAAAGGTTTGGTGTATTCTGATTTAGTCATCCTAATAGAAGGGTCAAATCCTTAACCCTAAAAAAACAAACAAACCAAAAATCCCCTTAGGATAGTCAATTTCAAATCATTGTTTCAGGCATTTTAATTTCTGTTTAAAAGAGACTTAGCAAGCTATTAGAAATTTAAAGTAAGAAAAGTTTCTTAATCTTTTATACAAATCACACTTTTATTTTTCTGTCACACTGAAGGATATAACCAACACGGACCAGTATTTGACAAGAATTTCTAGAAAAAATCTATTTCTTTCTCTTTAGTGCTAAGCCTTATGAAAATCCCAAGCTAATAACATATATTAATATAGGGGCTATGTTAGCTTTGCATTCATTCAGAAGATTCTCTTGCTTCAATGCCCAGCAAAGCATTTAAAAATTGTTTATTCAAAACTCTAAGAAGTTTATTTAAATCTGTTCTTTAGGAGACTTTTTATATCACTAAAGAATGAAACTATCTAGCATTGAGCCTAAAAAACTTGAAAGGCCAAAAAAGGCATAAAATTTTATTTGAAAAGGTGATGGAACTTCAAGAGCAATGTAGATCTCAGCCCTGGAATTATGTACAATTTGTGTATTCTTTGGGGACCAATGTTTGATCAGATTTGTAGCACTAGGTAACCATTTATTTAGGACAACTAATGTTGTCATAGCCTTAAGGAAACACTGGATTGGAGAATGAGTTTAACCTTTTTATCCATTTCTTTTCCTACTAGTCTTATAAGAAGGAATTTATGTATTATTTTAGGACAAAGGAAAGCTGGTAACTGCCTTGAGTCTCCAACTAAAATCTATCTACCCTAGAAGTTTTATCAGTAGATAAGCTGACAGGATCATTGTTTTGCAGCTTTTGAAAGTAACTTTTTCTTTTTATCAGGAGTTTTTTGCTAACATAAGAAGAATTTGTACCCTCCAAGCAAGGTTTAGTATGAGGAATTCAATGTAGATTGTTTCTGACAAACTGAAACAGAACACTCAGATTTTTCCCAAGTATCTTAGATGTTAAAATTAGGCTCTATACTACCTCTTTCTACAAATTACACCATAAAGCATCTTCTTTATTAAATAGCATTTGGGGGATTTGAGTATTTTTGCATGCTTATTAAAGAGATTAATGAAATAACAAAAATAACACTATTTGAAGGAAGGGATGGAAATTTGGATTCCAATTTTATTACTAACTACTTTTTTTTGGCACTGAGCAAGTCACTTATCTTCCCTGATACTCAGTTTCCTAATCTGTAAAATTAAGAGTTGAGATTAGAAATTAAGCTTCCAAATCCTGGAGCTAGCCTTGGATGTCCAGCAGGTATGTCCAGTGTACACAGGACAGTAATCGTCTTTCAATTAAGTATAATGTTTACTTGACTATATAAGCATAGGTTTGTGACAATGATGCATGAATATGCATAAACCCCCAAAGAGATAGTTCATTGGACTGGTTTTTATAAGGTTATAGAGGCAGTGTTGGGGAAAAATAGGAAATTCGGGGGTCAGAAAACCTGATTTGAAATCCTAAATATATCACTCCTTGTATAACCTTCTGCAAATGACTTAATCATTTAAGTTTTGGTTTTATTCAAAACGAATATAGTACCTTAAATACAACTTCTCAGTTTCATTTTGCAACTTAATTTTTCCTTTAAATAGGGAATCTGTGATGGATATTTAAAAAAAACACTGGCTTAGGAATCAGAATGCCTAAATTTCAGTCCTAGCATTGTCATTAACTATTGTTTGATCAAGGGCAACTCACTTAACTAGAATTCATTCATTTGCATCATTTGTCAATTGGAAAGGAAACCTATTATGCCTACTTGAAGGTATAAAGAACAAATAAGAATACAGTGTTCTATACTGTGATGGAATGGGGCTAGATTTTATCTCAGTTTCTCCATGTTTTAAAATTCCATTCAGTTCCAAAGAGTAGGTATATAGCCAGAACGATCAATGAGTCCTGAATGCATGAAGTAGAAAAGAATCTAATTAGAACACTTGGAATCAAGACAGAGGTATAATCATGCCAATTAGGTACTGTCTTAATCATCAGATTCTCCAGAGACTAGATTATACCAACTAAATAATTTCACGAATAAATCTGAAAATTAGTATCAACTATTCTGCCTTTGAAGTGAGATTGATGCAATGTACAGAAAAAAGAAAAGAAGTAGATGATATTATCAAGGGACTACTCAGCAGAGAATTGAGCAAATGCCAGGTCAGGTATGTTAATATGCAGCTGTTTAACAGATTATCTGGAGCTATGGGGCAACTTTGAGGGTCAATGATATAGTTTCATTTAATCTTCCCTCAAAATTTTCTCAATATATGATTGTATTTCTTTTTTATGAAGAGGCTCATTTGAAAAAGGGAATGATATAGTACTATTGCCCCAAATAGTCAAATTATATCTTATTCATGAATTGCCTCCTCTGAGTGGGAGGAGTGTTTTTTTTTTCACAATGAACACAGTAGCTCCAACTGTCCACAATAATCAACTAATAATTTAATTCAAGCTGTAGCCTTGAATCTTGTAAAAGTGGAAGCTCAGAGATAGTTATGGAATGCATGTAAATTTAAGCATGATGGTAACACTGAGTCCTTGGGAATAGGAGAAAAATTTTGAGAAAGGGCCTTGCATCCACTAAGTGGTTCAAAATATGTGCAAGAGTATTGAAAGAATCTGTGATGTGATGGCTGTAGCCTAGGTGATAACTGAAGAATCATAGAACATGGAAGATTTATCACACAACTAGACACAGGCAAATGCCACAATTTTCCAACAGGGAAAGACTGTGGATTCTTGACATTGGAAAGCAGATTATAAAGAGGTGGTTTTTGGAAAGAAAAGCAGTCATCTACATGAAGCAGCATAGATTCATTATAAATAATTCATCTGATATTACCTTATTTTATTTTGGCTTATGAAATATTTATATTAATATTTGTATAGCTTTTATTATAGGGACTAGATTTCCATTAATGCATTTGAAAATATTTAATGATATCATAGTGTACAGCTTCAAATATCCAGAATGGATCTTCAGATGAATATTGAAATATGTCTACCTCTGTAGATCAGTGGTCCCAAACTAAAAAAGTAATAGGTGAGGAGATGCACTGAACTATACAGAAGCATCCCTCTGATAACCATTTACTGACTTAGAAAAACCACATATTATCATTATCTATGGCATACTGTATTTTAAGTTATTTTGTTAAAATTATATTTTAATATAGTTCTGGCTGCATTCAGCTGGTTGTAGCCTGTAAGCCATGTATTTTACATCTTTGCTATAGAATAGTAATCATTCTGAACTGGAGAAGTTCCCTAGGAATCCATGGCATATTCTATTCAAAAATTTTGTTGATTTAGAAAAGTCAGAGAGGGTGTTTAAACATATAGCAGTCAAATAGCTGAAAGAAATGACTAACATTAAGAAATATTGGAATCAACATCCAAAATAATTTTGATAGTCTAGAAAAATGGGATATATCTAATAAGAAAAAAAATAAGAGGGAGAAGTGTATAGTTCCTCATTTGAGTTAATGTAGTTTAATTTAATTTGTTTAAATTTGTTAAAAACACAATCATTTAATTCAAGCATTCTATTTATAGGTATTTTAGGGAAGAAACAGTTCACAACGAAAGAAGCTTGGAATTTTAGTGTACAAATCAACAATATTATGTGGAAGCTAGAAATTTTTCTTGAGTTACATTAATAGAAGGGTGGTATACAAAGCAACAGGATGATAACGAATCTGTGTTATTATATTTAGTTCCAAACACCATATTTATAAAAGATAGAGATAAAGAAGAAAGCAAATAGAATGGAAACCAAACATTACAAGTATTAATTGAAGAAACTAGTTATATTCAGCCTAGAGAAGGGTGTACATATAAAACTTTATATACTTCTCTTTTTCTAGGATATAACAGTTATGACATCTGTGCAGTCTTATGCTTGCTTTGCTCAAGAGATCAGAAATAGACAGAGAATTCAGTATAATACCAAGAAAACCTTCATGTTCAAAGAATGGGTTGCCTCAAAAAAGAGTTTAGTTCTCAATTATTCAAAATCTTCAAGAGGAAACATGACTATCTGTTAGGGTTCTCTTAGGAGGTATTTCAACATCAGGTATTTGTTGGTCTTTATAAGAACTCATATTTACACAAAATTTCAAGCCATGTTTTCCTAAATCCAAGTCCAGGACTTAATTTTGGATACCCCTCTCAGAGACTAGAGAAAGTGACAGGCCCCCAGTCTGGAAGTGTTCTAGGGCTTACTGCCTCTTGCCTAAGCTTGATCATGCTGGCCCCCCTCTCTTCAGAAGGAGACTTCAGAACCTATCCAGTCAAGCCTCTCCAAGAGCTATGTGATAATATTTAAAAATTGACAGATATATTTCACATGAGATTCATGCATCTCACATATTCTTGGAGACATTTTAAATAAAGGGAAGGCCATTGATTTTTGTCTTCCTGCTCAAATAGGTAAGATTATATTGCATACAAGATGATTTATTTTAAATTCATATTATTTTCATTAAAATGTATTTTCATTCAAAAGCTAAAAGCAAAGTAAGTCACATTTACTTTTAAACATTTGAAGGAGTAATAGCACCATAGAACGTTGGATTGGGACTTTAGAGATTCCCTAGATACCCTAATTTTACTCAGCTAGTTTGAATATTTACTTAATAGCTAAGAAATTCAAACTGAATTTTCTCACTAAGAGTTAAAATTTAAGAGAATATTTGGCTTCTGACTTCTACTTTTAAATTAATTAGCTGAAATTCTTTCCACATTTTCAAGATTTCATTTCGAAAGTATAACCAGTCCTTTAAAAATATTTTTCCCCATTGGACAAGTTCCTTTATAAGTTTTAAGACTCCTTAAGCTGTTGAACTGTTGGTCTGGTGCCCACAAGGTTGCTTAGTCCTAATTAGTATTTGGCTTTCCTCCTGATAAGTGTTATAATCCATCACCACCATTAATTGATATTTGTTGAACATTGGCAAGGTACTGAGTGCTTGAGAAAGATCCTTGCAGGTACTTATATTTCTTAAGAAGAGAAGAAAAAGTACAAATTATTTTTTTGTTATGGGTAAGATTATTTGTACCTATTTACTTAAAAGGGATATTTTCATAAGGCATGCATAAATTTCTAGGAACTTTTAAAAGCACATAAAAGTTAGTATTGTTATAAATCTAATAAATCACTTTTATCTGTGTATAGAAATGAAAGATGGAAGTATCTGGCATTGAAAGTTAAGTCTCTGAATGACCATAGATGAAAACAGATAATTCAAGTCTTCTCTAGACAAATAAGTTCAATTTACCATAGGAACAATATAGGCCATAAATTTTGAATTGTAATGGGCATTGGGGACCACTGATTCCAAACTTCTTATTTTACTGATAAAATATCTCAGATTAAAAGAGACCAAGTAACTTGTTCAAGGTTATATTATAGGGCTTCTGAATCTAAATCCAACAATCTTCTAACATATGTTCTCCAGAATTAGTTTTTTTTAATATCACTAGAGAATGATTAGCTATAGAAAAGACAATTTTACCTTGATGTCCCGAATGCATTGATATCCAGAGTTCAAATCACATTTACTTTTCTATTTTACTCCAGTTCACAATGAAGAATGAATGATGATTTCAAATTTTAAAGGAAGGTTCTGTTAAAACAATATAATGAAAGGTTTACAGAGTCTTGGTCATCATATGAAGGCCAAAGAGAAAATATTTAGTAATTTGTTGAAGGGATCAGTCATATTCTTTGAATCAACAAAAAAAATAAATAATACAATAATAAAATAATAAAATAATCCAGCTATCTTTTCAGTAATCTGAGAATCTTGATAAAATAAAATAAAAATCAGTCCTCATATTTAATAATTGAGTGACATAAAGGAAAATAATCAGGGAGCCCAGCAGAAATACTGCACTAATAAAGTGAGGATAACATAAAAAAAAAGAAAGGACAAGGAAACATATAGTACAGAATGTGTGAATTCCATGGGTTTTTTGTGCTTACCTACTAGCATAACCTTCAAGTACATTTGCAGTAAAGCATTTCTCAAGTTTATTGGAGGAATGTTCTAAATCTGATTATTGTTCAAGGTGTGCTACTGAAGTTAATGTATTTGCTTTTATTAATTATATTTGCTGATTAACTACTGAAGAAAAATAGACGTGGGAGATCACAGACTAAAGATTTTGGATTTTAGAACCATAGAGAACTACTTACTTAGAGGTAGTTCTCAAGGGAATCCAAACTGAAAGTTCAACTTGAGGGAGATAGCCTGGAGTGAATGATAATTGGTTTTGCATGTATTTAAATGTTTATATAATTTCTCCTCTGATAGAATTGTTTCTTACAGTGTGGGGCTGTTTTATTTTTGCTTTTCTATCCTTAATATCTAGTACAGTACCTGATTGATAGGGGTAATTATACATTCATACAAAAGACTTCCTAACTTCACAAAAGGATTCAATGACTGATTCTTTTAAGCAAAGAAATTTCATGACTTTAGCTAAGTACTTAGCAATGTAACAGTGATCTTAAAATTACTCCTATTCATATTATGGCAATCTGCCTTGAAAATGGAAGACAGAGAACAATAACTCTTCTCAATACCCTTTTCCCACTCAACCCGCATATCTGGGTAACCTCCTTTCAAACTAAGCTTTTTCAAACACTGACTCCAAAGAATAAAATGAAGAGCATAGATAGTAGGTATTTATTAAATGGTAAATTAAATCTCATTTTAAACTATACTAAATAAAAATATCAAATACCTACTACATAAAGGCAGTGTATGAAATTATAGGGACACAGTCCTAGACAAAGGATAAAACAGTTCTTCCCTCAAGGAATTTACATTTTAATTTTTTTAATTTATTTTATTCTCATTTTGTACAAATTTTTTTACATTAATAAAATATTCTTGTTTACAATTAAACAAAATACCCCCCCATGAATATAGATAGACTTGCTTGGGCGAAAAAAGTAAAGGGGAGAGAAAAAAAATTAAAATAAAAAAAATAATAGTAATAATTGTAGGTATGGCCAGGTGGCGCAATGGACAAAGCACCAGCCCTGGAGCCACGAGCACCCGACCCCATATCCAGCCTCGTAAACCCAACAATCACGCAGCCGTGTGACATGCAAGGCACCCAATCCCCACTGCCCTGCAAAAACAAGAAAGAAGAAAAAAAAGACCCAAAATAAAACAAAAAAGTAATAATAGTAGGGGTGGCTGGGTGGCAGACAGTGCATTGGCCCTTGAGCCAGGAGCACCTGGGTCCAAATCTGGTGCCAGACACCCAAAGATCACCCTGCTATGTGACCCCAGGCAGGCCACCCGGCCCCACTTGCCTTGCACCCTCCCCCAAATAATAATAACAAAAAATGTGCTTCAGTCTTTGTTCCAACACCAACAACTCTGTCATGGGTGCATCACATTCTTTATGATAAGTCCATCACAAAAGTTACTTCCATATTTTTCCAACGTTGCCACTGCTGATCGCAACTCCCTCCTTTCTTATTTCTCCACTACCATGTACTATATTTTCTCTCTCCTTTCACTCTGACTCTGCTGTAGGGTCGCTGAGTGGCGCAGCAGACAGATCCCTGGTCCTGGGGCCAAGAAGCCCTGAGCCCCCATACCACCCCTTAGGCCCAGAATCCACCTGGCCCTATGGTCCTGGGCAGGCCTTCCAATCCCAGCCCCTTGCAAGAAGTAAGAAATAAAATGTGTTATATGTGACCATTCTTCCCCCAGGGTCCATCCTCTCCTCCTTTATTCACATCCCCACCCCTTCCCCCTGCTCCCCCTTCATTCTTACTCCAGATGCCTATACCCCATTGAGTATATATGCTGTTTCCTCTCCTAGCCATCTCTGATGAGAGCAAAGGTTCCCTCATTCCCCCTTGCCTCCCCCCTTCCATATCATTGCAATAGCTCATTGTAATAAAAAAAAAAAATCTTATTATGTGAAATATCTTGGAATATTCCCCCTCTCCTTTTTCTTTCTCCCATTCCATTTCCCTTTTCTTCTATTGACTCCATTTTTACACCATATTTTATCTTCGAATTCAGCTTTCTCCTGTGCTTCAACTATAAAAGCTCCCTCTACCTGCTCTATTAACTGAGAAGGTTCATATGAATATTATCAGAATCATTTTTCTATACATGCAGTTCATCCTCATTAAGTCGCTCATATTTCCCCCCTCTCCTCCAATCTCCATGCTTCACCTGAGTCCTGTATCTGAAGATCAAACCTTCGTTCAGCTCTGGCCATTCCAAAAGGAACCTTTGAAATTCCCCTGGTTCATTGAAAGTCCATCTTTTTCCCTGGAACAGGACATTCAGCCTTGCTGGGTAGTTCATTCTTGGCTGTATTCTAAGCTCTTTTGCCTTCCGGTATATTGTATTCCAAGCCCTATGAGCTTCCAATGTAGTTCCTGCTAAGTCCTGTGTGATTCTGACTGCAGCTCCACGATATTTGAACTGTTTCCTTCTGGCTGCTTGTAATATTTTCTCTTTGACTTGGGAGTTCTGGAACTTGGCTATAATATTGGGATCTCTTTCTCTGGGGGATCGGTGGATTCTCTCCATTTCTATTTTGCCCTCTGCTTCTAGAATATCAGGGCAATTTTCCTGTAGTAATTCTTTGAAAATGATGTCAAGGCTCTTTTCCTGATCATGACTTTCAGGTATTCCAATAATTTTTAAATTATCTTTCCTAAGTCTGTTTTCCATATCAGTTGTTTTTTCAATGAGATATTTCACATTTTCTTCTAATTTTTCATTTTTTTTTTGGTTTTGAAGCATTGATTCCTGATTTCTGGTAAATTAATCAATCTCCCTGAATTCTATTCTTTTTCTGAAGGATGTGTTCTCCTCAAAGAATGTTCTTATCTCTTTTTCCATCTGGCCAATTTTGTTTTTTAAAGCATTCTTCTCCTAAATAACTTTTTGAACTGTTTTATCGATTTGACCTAAGCTGGTTTTTAGCATGCTATTTTCTTCAGCATTTTTTTGGATTTCCTTGACTAAGCTGCTGACTTCATTTTCATGTTTTTCCTGTATCTCTCTCCTTTCTTTTCCCAGTTTTTTCTTCCAACTCCCTCATTTGATTTTCAAAGTCTTTTTTGAGCTCTGTCATAGCCTGAGCCCAATTTCTGTTTTTCTTGGAGTCTTTAGATGCAGGAGCTTGTGCTTTTGATCCTTCTTGGGCTCATTTGCAAAAATGAATCTTCCTTTTGTTTCTCTGCTTGCTCATTTTCCCAGCCTGGGCCTGGTTTTGGTGTGCTTCTTGAGCTTTTGGGACACTCCCACAAGGGTCTGAGTGTGTGAGGCTCTGTCCTGCCTCCTGGCCTGTGAATGACCATATGCGCCCCCCACCTGCCATGGGGGTGAGGTGGGGGGGGCCCTGCCATTCTATTGGGGGGGGGGGCTAGACTGTGATCAGGATCTGAATGTGGTCAGAGATCCAGAGTCCTGTTCCAGGGGCAGAGGACAGAGCTCAGCAGTCTCTCTTCACTCCCCTCCCTCAGCTCAATGGGCTCATGCCCTGGGGGCTCCTGCTTACCTGCTCCACCTACTTCTGTTTCCTGGATCAGGGCTGGGGAAAGACCGAGCTGCTCACTGTGTGCCCCGAGGGCTGGGCTCCACGTGCTAGCTCTGGCAGAGGTCCTGCTGTTCCCCCACTTTGTGCCCTGGTGCTCCCCCGGGGTGCAGCTCAGGAGACTCCCCCACTGCTGTGAGCGGCGGCTCCCAGAGCCCTGGGGCTGCCTCCGGGAGGCTGAAGTTCTTTCGCTCTGGGGGGTCACCCCTCCAGCAGGCCGCCCCTCCGACCCCGACCCAGGGGAGCAGAGCCTTTCTGCTCTTTTCCAGGTTACCTTGAGTAGGAGAACTGTCTCACTGGGACCCTTTGTGGGTTCTGTCTCTCAAAAGTTTAGTTAGAGTTCTTAGCTTATGAGTTTTATCAGAGAGCTCCTAAGACTGGATCCCTTCATATCACCCCCACTCAAGGAATTTACATTTTAAACTGGATGTGGTGAGGATCTTGGTGAGCATATGACCAATATACATATAAGGAAAGTACTCTTGTTACTCTTGTAGGAGATGTCACCAGGTTTATATTTGAAGGAAGATGGGGGATCTTTATGGCAGAGATGAGGAAGGTGTGCATCTCAGAGAACAACTTGTACAGAAACACAGAAATATGAAAGGGAATGCCTTTTTCAAAGAAGAGATGGGAGACTAGTGTGTCTAGCACATAAAGTGAAGGGGGGGAAAGGAATAATATGAAATAAACTACAAAGGTGATTAGGAGCTGAATTATGAAATACTTTAAATCAAAGGATGAGGATATTGTTGATTTCAATGGGATAAAAGGAAGTGATGAAATGGTAGTCTCAGAACTTTCCTGAGGACAAATATATATCCACACTCTATTTCTAAGCTTAAGCATATGTATTCCTCCATTCTTGATTGTTGAAATCCTTGTCATCTTTCAAGAACCAGGAGAACTTTTACCTGGTCCATGAAAAAAGTCTCCTTTATCCTTCTTACTAATAGGATCCCTTTTAGAACTTCATAAATCTTCTGTGTGCTCATCATATCCTATCTTTTAAAATAGTTCTTTCCATTATTTTCCCTATTGGACTGTTTTAATATCTTTGATGAAGAACCATATCTTACATCCTCTTTCACATAATACGCGTTCAATAAATGTTTTTCTTTTGGTTTTTTTTAAACAGAAAAAGTAGAATTTTATTTAATCATCTCCAGATGTTTCACCTTAATTTTTTTAACTCTAAAGTGATTTGGGGCCAAATGTTCAAAAGTAATCATGCTACTGCTTCATTCTTGCAAAATTGGCCATTTTCTCCAACTTGTTAATTTTCCTTAATAGAAAGTAGGCATACAATAACTGATTTCTACTGGGTTCCATTTAAATGGATTTTTCACTTTAGACTGATCTAAAGTAATGTTACCCCCGACCCACTTTTTTAAAAATGTTGTACTTTTATTATCTCTAATTATGGGCATAAGATCCAGATAATAACTGGGTTCTAGTTTTTCCTAGACAAATTATGTGCATAATTATAGGCACATGTTTGCTGTGATATTGAGGCATCTGATGCTTCTATAGAGAAGATAATTGTCAACCTTTGCACTGTAATTAAGGCTAAATGGGAAACCTAATCATTTTTAAAATGAGCAAACAGTAAGCCAGTCTCGATTGGCTATGTCATGGCAGTGCATGAAATAGATTAGCTGTATGGGCTAATTAGTGGTCTATGAATGGTATAAACCTCTCTCCACAAAAACCGACATCAGCATTAAGTATTAGAGCTAATTAGCATGGCATTGTTGTAACTCTGTATGATATTACCTGGATTATCCCTGGAATTCTAGCTTTTAACAGTGCCTTTCTTTTTTGTTATTATTTTTTTATCTTCCTTTCTCACCTCAAAGTGAATCATGTCATATAGGCTTAATTCTTTATTGGATGATTTCACCCTGTTCCTCCCCTCTGTCTGATAGGTATAGGCCTTATACCTGTGATTTCTTTCTACCTGGCTTAGGAAATTTTCCGGTAAGAAAGTTCCCTCTATCAATGAAGATTAGAAGGTTCCATGCAAATTATAGCCTTAGGAGAGCTGCCAAAAGCTGAGAAGTTAAGTTGTGTTGGACCAAGACAACCAATGTGTGTCAGAGACTTTCTGGTTTGGGGTCTAATTCCCTACCAAACAGACCATATTATACTTCTTGTCTTTGCTAATAATATTAAGACATATTTTTGGTTTTTTCTTATGTTTAAAACAAATCCTATAGTCCATAAAATTGTTTACAAAAATCATCATGCATTAATTAGTTTGGGATAAATGGTATCTACTCCAATAGAAGCTCTACTCCAAACTTTTCAAGAGGGTTTCTAAGGTATATTTTAAATGTCCTTAATTAAATAAGTTAGCCAAATGTATATATAAAAAGATGTTGACCCTCAACTCTGTCACAAGTGGTCTTGGAAGTATTCCAAATCACTGACAATTAACTAGAGGAATTCACTTCAATCATCTCCAAAAAAGTGTCAGTGCAGGCATCTATTTCCACAAGGAGGTAACTTTCAAGAAACTTTTTGTAAAGGTCCAAGTCCTGTAATCTCATAAAATTAATAGGATAATTCATTCAGTTGACCAGTAACTCTCTTGAATCCACCCCCCTTCCATATTAATATGGTATTGCTATTAGAAACCGATGACCATGTAATCTGATTTATGGAAATGGGAGAGAAAATTAGGCTTTACTTCTTTGCAGTCTTGGAAAGAAAAACTCCATAGTCACATTTTTTCTTCCTTTTAGGCAATTGTGGAAGTCCTTGAATGGCGTTAGTAAGCAATAAAAGATAAGATTTTAGGTGAAGTAATATACTCAGGTGTTGGTGTCAGATCATTCTGGCAGGACTAAAAAGGACATTTTTTGGTGGAAGAAAATAGAAATGAGAAGATATATTAGAAAACTTGCAATACTAGTAATACTGAACTTTTACAATATGAAATATATATTAATAATATAGAAATAAGACCATAAGTAGGAGTAAGAAAAACTTGTGTGTGTGTGTGTGTGTGTGTGTGTGTGTGTGTATATATATATATAAGGTAAATGATATTGCAGAGATTGAACTACTTGATAATTGAATGAATAAATGTATAAAGATTTATTCAGCACTTATCATATGCAAAACACTGACCATACGGATATAAAACATGATAGCCTCTATTCCTAAAGCCTCCAGTGCTAGTCTCTTTATTAAAGTCTCTATTCTCTTTATTAGGGTAAAACAACAAACACTTTTAGGAAGTTTTCAGCATTATGGCAAATAGAAAGTCCAATGGTCTTTAAGATAAGGTAACAAGGGAATGTGTGTGTGTGTGTGTGTGTGTGTGTGTGTGTGTGTGCGCACGTCTATACATAGCTGACTGACTCAGGAAACACTAAAGTATAGAAATTTTGTCCTCTGATGAATAGTCATTATTTATTTGATGAAGTTTTCAGTATAGCATAAAGTCTTGCATTGAAATGAAATTTTAAAAATTGAAATTTTGTGTTCTAGCTCCAGAAACTCTAGTGATCAGTTAGAAATATTCTCTTTAGGGCGGCTAGGTGGCGTAGTGGATAGAGCACTGGCTCTGGAGTCATGAGTACCTGGGTTCAAATCCAGTCTCAGACACTTAATAATTACCTAGCTGTGTGGCCTTGGGCAAGCCACTTAACCCCATTAGCCTTGCAAAAACCTAAAAAAAAAAAAGAAATATTCTCTTTGGATGTGTGCATAGTCCTTCCTTCCTTCCTCTTTCTTTCTTTCTTTCTCTCTTTCTTAGATGCTCTTGAGGATTTCTCTTTCAGAAATTCTTGAGCTGTGTTGACTTCACTGATCAGGTTAGTATTTCACTTCTCTAATATAATGAATGGGTGATCCCATTACTTTCTTCCTTTATTCATTAACAAAGTCAAATAGAAGACAACAGGCTCTGCCATTCTTACTAATGGTCTCAAAAAGAGAGCCAGAATACACATAGAACCAAAAAATTAAACAGTCATGTGGTTTAACAAGTCATGGAAAGAATGCAAAAACTAATAAATGGATATATTTGCCAGCACAATGGTAAAAAGTCAAGTTAGCTAAGGGGATATTCACTCCATACAAAAAAGGAAAGGGGAATAGGTTGTCACCTTCACCACCTTAATGAAAATGTGACAAATTCCTTCAAAGTCAGATCACTACATGGTCTTCTCAGATGAACAAATCACGGAAGCCTTCCTGCTCCCACTCTCTTTAAAGGTGAGGAGGACCTTTGAGACCAACTATCCTTTAGAACAATCTTTTTGACAAGAGCTTCAGTAGATGACTAGTAATACTTTCTTAATTAATTTACTTCTTGACTATTATGAATAAGACAAGGAATTTGATATCAAAGGGGAAGGGGAGAGGTGATACAAAAATGAAGAAAAAAATAGCATCTACCCATTTGATTATTGTTTGTTTTTTGCCATGTCTGACTCTTTGTGATCCTATTTGGTGTTTTCTTAGCAAACATTCTGGAGTAGTTTGCCATTTCTTTTTCTAGTTCATTTGATGAATGAAAAAAGTGAATCAAATGAGGTTAAGTACTTGTCCAATGTCACACATCTAGTGTGGGCATTTTAACTGAAGATAGGTCTTCCTGACTACCAACATGATACTCTCTCCACTGTGCCATCTAGCTTCCCGCATTTATTCATAAGGAACTTAAAATCTAACAGAGGGAGTTCATTTATTCCTTTTTTCAACAACTATTTATTAAGCATCTACTGTGTACAAAATCCTGTATTAGGAGTTGGGGGTGATGCACAGATTAATGTAATGTGATATCTGTTCTCTGGAGCTTTTAAGATGAGTATAAGTAGGAAGAATGTAGAAAATGCTATAAGGGAACAAAAAAAGGACTATGAAACTAATAGGAAGGTCACATGCTTTTTAGACTGAGCTAGTAAAAAAATATGTTGAGAGATTAATTTAATCAGTATTCTCAACCAGAATAATATAGTATGTTTTTTTTTTTTATCCTGAACATCATGCCTTTGCCTCATCTTTGTTCCATGTCCCATTGTTTTTCCTGGTTTTGTTCTTCATCTTTTACTTGAAATCTGTTTTTAGCATATATCCATCCTAATACTTGTAAGAATGTAAGGGATAAAGGAAAAAAAAGGGAAATAAGCAAGAGGACATGATATCCTTCTGTTTGTAAGTCAGTAGATTCCTTAGCAAGCAGGCATACAAATGTATATATAAGTATGTAGTATAGCAAAATGATTCCTTGTTCAACATCTTCAATAGCTCTGCACATTGGTTTAGCATCTGTTACTTTTGAACTCAAAAGTGTGAATTATTCATACTTAAATTCAGTGTCAATTATAAGACACATTCAAAGATAAGAAAAAAATGGATTTTCCTGAATACTCCATGAATTTCAGTCTGAGGCTAGAAATCCAAAAGAATGAAGCATAAGAGAAAAATTTCAGAGTAAAAGCACTTCGAGTTCATTTAGCATTTGTGACCTATTGACAAACAGTAGGCAAGAAACAAAATATTGACTTGGAGCAAAAAGAGGTGAGTTCAAATAAGAAATACTCACTAGCTGTGTAATCCTTGGAAATCATTTAAACTTTAAATCATCAGTTTCCTTCTTTGCAAAATGGGGATCACAATAACATCTACCTCACAGGGTTTTGGTTTTAGACATGATGAAAAGGATGAAATGAGATAAAATGAATTTTACTAAACTTCAAAAACAATATAAAAATGGTTCTTATTATCCTATCTTTGCCAAACTAAGAAGACACACAGAAAAATGGAAGGTTTTCCTCTGAACAAAAGAACTAGCAATGCTACCTAATGAGAGTCATGAAAAATTTCAGACAGAACAGGGCTGAGTAGCATAGTTGGGAGCTTCTCAGAGTAACAGAGGTCTAGTGTAGGTAAAACATTCTAAGGAACCAACAGAAAGAACAACTTGTTGGAGCATTACCTACCAAAGGGTACTTATATAAGAGATCAAATGACAGAAATAGCTTTTTTCCCTCCATTTCTTTCTTTCCTTCTTTCTCCCTATCTTTCTTTTGCTCTTTTTCCTTTCTTCCTTTCTTTTTTCCTTCCTGTTTCTTTCTATTTCTTTCCTCCATCCTTCCTCCCTTTCACAAAGATATCTGAAAAGGAATCTGATCAATATGTATCCATATTTTCTTCAACATATATGTGAATATTTTCTTCTCTAAGACTGATCTGTGAACATGTGAAAGGAGAAAATAACTCCCACCAAATAGAAGAAGAGAGCTCTTTTCTTTTTTTTGCCACAGATATGTGATCTTCCTATTACATATCCATAGATTTGATTGTGGGGAATATGCTAATAGGATCACTGGAATATACTTAAATCTAAGCCCCCTGATGATTTCTGACATTTAGTGAAAGGAGGAAACAATCACCCATGGTCTAAAGAAATAGAGATGCCCAGAGAGAACCCCTAAAAGATGGTGAAGTTCCATCACTCAAAGATAATCAATAAACAGCTTTAGAGAGAAGTCACTTGACCAGACCCAATGCTATGTGTAGGAAACCACTATTGCACCTTACTTATAATAATTTCAACCTTTTCCAAACTCCAGCATGGTTTATTTCAAATGTATTTCATCAAGATACAGGAAAGCTAAAAGTCCTTGCCCAGATGGCTTCTATCTTTTTGCCCCCGACTTGGAGAGAGAGAGGGGATCTTATTGCTAGCAAATAAAAACTAGCTCTAAGGTACTCAAAATGATGGTAAAGAAGATAGATGCCTATTTCTAAATAACAAATGACTATTCTCAAAAAGTCAGAGCCCTATAAAAATCACATATATAAATAGGCCTGATAACCAACTGAGTGTCTAAGAGCAAACAGCAACTTCTCTGAACCTCAATTTCCTTCAACTATAAAAATGGAAATAATGTTGGTAGTATCTACCAAAGAGAATTGTTATAATGCCAAATTACTATATGATCAAATCTTTTATAAATATCAGCTATTAATATTAATACCTCTTCTGATAAGGATTATGACTAGATATGTGAGTTCAATGATATAGGAAATCTATATTTAGGAAACTTTTTGGATCAATGTGCATGTCCTTTACCTCTAAGACTAAGTTCTAGCTCAATACCTCACAGTCACAATAAGCTAAAATGTACAAGACTTAACTATATTTTATCTGTCTTGGTTTGCTTCCTGGGACTTCCTTGTGTGTGACAGAATTCCTTATCTTCACGTTGTCTTACATCCTCTACCTCCTTCACATACACCATGTTCACTCCTTCCACTAAGCCATTTTTTTTCTCCAGTGTACTACCACTTCTCCAAATTCAACCTAGCTTTCACCATTTTTACTCCATGAAAATTCCATCATTGCCCTAAGATGACTGGCTAAACTTGTAACCTTTCCAAGTCATTTAATGTCCTACTTCTGTTCAGACAAATTTTTGAATGTTTACAGGGAAGTGCTTGTACTTTCCTATGAAACTAGGTGTTCCAAAAAGTTAAGGGGGTAATTATAATACATTGTCTCTTGAATTATTTCTTTGGGTAAACCTTGTCTCCTTAAAGAACTTTTAACTCCATAAATGAATAGACTATAAAATTAGATTCCTGAGTAATTCGAATAATGAATGAATCTTGAAAAATAGTCTCATGTCTTCCACTATTCACACTATTCAATGTTACAATTACATAAGATTTCAAAATAAGAGAACTACTTCACAGGATTCATTATTTGCCCTAATTACGACCTGGGTATCTTCCTTTAATAGTGAGCACATGTTAACCTACTGACTGATGGAAAAAATAAATCTCCGGGATTAGCAGCAAAGACACAGTGATGATGTGAATTCGGAGACAGACTGAAGGGTTGATAATTAGAAACAAATTAGAAATGGCTAAAAAAATAAAAACTTTTTTTTAAAAGGTTGATTGTTAAACGCAATATGTGCTATTTGGTTTAGTCTCTGGTAAGAAGTCAAAACAATATAAAAAAACTCTTCTGTTTGAAAATGAAGGATATTTAATTCTCTCATCTCCATTATTACTTGCTGCTAAGTTTTCAGTCTTCAAAAATTACTAATGAACCAATTAGCCCCTTACTTGCCAGTTAGATGACAGCTAGGCTAAGGCATTACAATTGTCATGGAATGAGTTCCATCCTGGTTAAAGAGTCATAGGTCAGGAGATACATGTAATTTAGCAATAGTTCCCCAAAACATCCAATTCCCCACCCCTATTCTATTCAACCTATATAAAAGGATCACACAGTTCCAAAATTATCCTAGGATGATACATAATAGAGTTAGCTAGGTTTTTCAGGATTTTTTTTGGTTCATTATATGGATTTGCATACATTTTCATAGTAAGGTCAAGAGTGTTAACTTTTAACTAGGCAAAATTAAATTAAATTTATTAATACAAATTATTGCAGAATTCTGGCCTTGGAGGGTCATGGCCTAGCTCTGCTGTGCCTTGCCTTTAGCATGGCTGTGATTAAACACATCAAATCTCACTTTCCTCACATTTGAACTAAATTACCATAATCTCTCTGAAAACTTCTTTTAAAGTGCCCTCAATCACTCTCCCTGTCACCTAGAGGTATCAAGGGGACTTGTCTGACAAGTTTCTCCAAATAAAAGTGACTATATGTAAATGGTAGGAGAAAGTAGGGAGGTTTATGTGGAGTTTGGGGGACTATGATTACAAAATATACACATATACATATATTCAGTATATAAATAGAAATGGAAAGTCTGAAAACATTGTCATACATATATAAATATATACTTTGTAATATATGTACATATAATATATACATGTGACAATGCTCTCAGACTTTCAATTTCTATAGAATGAGAATTCCCAAATTCCTTCCCACACCTTTACTGATACAAAAGGCTAAAAATACACCTCACCTACCAGCTACTTGAAGGTGGACTTATCTATTTCTTTGGTCCCTAGATATTTTGAAGGAAAGAATTCTTTTAAAAAAATATCTTTATTTTTATTCTCCTTCTGGAGAAAAAAACTCTTTTTGATGTGTCTAACAAGTATCATATCATTACAAATAAATGTACTTTCTTCCCAGAATGAACAAAGGATTATAAAACCTCTCCTTAAAAGAAGCCCTTTCATAAAAGTCTTTATAATTTACAAGACCTAAAGAGCATCTGTGCTTGGACATGGAAAATCAATTCATTACTAAATTCAAATCCATATACTTCCTTGTCTACTTCTCCCCATACCTCATCCCTTCCATCATCTGCTCTACTTTCTTCTCTTTCTCTTTTCTTCATTATTTGCTCTTCTTTCTCACTGTCTCTGTCCCTATCTGCCTATTTCTGTGCCTATCTCTCTGACTTCCTCCCTCCCTCTATTTTCTTTCTCCCTACCTCCCTATTACCATCTTTTCTGACCTCTCCTTTTGCATTTCTTTTCTTTTTAAAGAGAAATTCTAAGTCAAAGGGCCCAGCTTACCCCATTTCCATGGTATTATATTAACTATAGGTATATACATAGTTCCTTTCATCCTAAGATTGTCTTTCATATTTTATTACATTTGGAATATAATAATATGACCTTTGTTTTATGCTACTTTATATATTTCACTCATTTCTTCAGTTATCCTCCTAGAATACTATAACTAATTGTATGAGAGGTGGTAGTGAATAAGGCAAATTCTAGAATAGTGATAAAGAACTAACCTTGGAATTGGGAAAACATGTTTTAATCTTGCTACTAACATATACTACCTATGTGACCAAAGACCATTTAACTTCTCAAAACTCCTAAGCAATTTTTTGAGTCTATAAATTACAGAAGAGTGACTGGTTTTTTAGTGGAGTTAGTTGCCACCATGAGAGTTCATAAGTCTGGGCAAAACAACAATTGCAGAGCAATAAATTATCCTTTCCTTAAGATTAAAAAAAAATCTTTAAAACCTAAAAAACAGAGGCGCAAGCTCCCTTAGGGCAAGCATCACTGGTCTGGACTGGCAAGAGACCCGAGAAACTATTTGGCCCTTCATTTTCCAGACAAGAGACAAGGATTTTACCCAATGTCACACAGATATTGTGTTGTAGAACTCTATATTCCAATCAACTGTTAAACATTCTGTGTATGCATCTTCATGTAATCTCTACAGACAACTATTTCAGGATTTCCTCTTTATAACTAGTGAAAATGATATATAGACATTAACTATTCTGTTCACAGTTATCCAGTGAACTTAGTGACTGTGCAAGTGATACAAAGTTAGCATACTCTGCTCCAAAGCTCCCATTGCAACTGTTAGATCTTTGTTCAGAATTTCAACATTTCTTCCCAAACTGCAAATTATAAATATTGCTAAACTTTGAACTGCGTTGACATGATCTGTTGGTAACATGTTCACACAGGTGGGGCTCTATTGGGTGCTTTCCTAAGTATTCTGCCTTCTCTACTTGCTCTCATCGCTGAAAAATCAATGACTTGTGCCAGAAAAGTTGTTTTCTTTTTATCCCAAAAGAGACAGGTCAGCAAGTTTCCAAACTACCCCTATTTTAAATGGCTCTCAAGCTGGAACATCAACATTTTATCTTAAGGAAAGAAAAGTCCTTTTGCAGCTGGGAAAGAAGTACTGTTAAAACTTTAGTGTTGGAAAATAACAATTTATAAAAGTCACTCACTCATACAATGAAGATAATAATATTGGACAGCTTATTTCACAGGGTCACTGTGAGCTTAGCATCATGTTCCCTATCAACTTGAGTTATCATCACCATGTTGGATTTGTTGGATTTACAGAAAACATACTTCTTGGGAAATAACTTGGTATTTTGTGTTTGCCAATGACAATACACTAAACTGATCACATTTCCTCAGTTTTATATCTTTTTTTCTGAAGAAATAAGAAATAATTTATCAGCATTGCTTTTTGTGGGTAATCTTTCTGAGAACACAAACTGCATTAGATTCATGACTAGGGGAAAAAAAATAATGCCCATCTATCTGAGAGGCTTGTTAGCTCTAAGAGTTTTAGTGAAAGGAGCTTACATCTTTGGGAACATGAATCAGTAAGCCAAGTAAAATTATAGCCAATGGGTATTATGTTGTCCTCTGAACTGACTTCATATTACAAGCAAGATCAAAATCCCTGTTCTAAATCTTTATCTGATTCAGAATGAACATGCCCTTTAATTCTAGTTAATTTCTGCGTTCAAACTCATTCCCTTTCAACCATTTCAAGAGGTCTGAATTATCAAAAAAAATTGTCAAAGGCTATATGTGTCTGAGGTATCATAGTAACTTTCATTTTGCAAATTCATCTGGATATAACATTAAATGAACAGTTGAGGTGGGGAGGAAAAGAGAAGGATAAGGAGAAGAAGAAAGGGGAGGAGAAGAGGAAGAAGAAGAAGAAATAGAAGAGATAGAAGACAAAGAAAAAAGAGGAGGAAGAGAAGAAAATGGAGAAAGCAAAAAGGAGAAAGGATGAGGAGAGGGAAAAGAAGGAAAGGCAGAGAGAGAAGAAGAAGTAGAAGAGGTAGAAGAAAAGGGGAAAGGAAGAGGAAAAGGAGGAAGAGAAGAAGAGTAAAAGGAAAAGAGGAGAAAAGGAGGAAGAGTAGTTGGAGGAAGAGAAGACAAAGAAGAAGACATTGATGACTACCATGAGAACCAATTGGAGTCAATAGAAAGTAACTATGTTTTATTTAATATCCTGTTTTAAATTTCTGCCTTTCATAAACAGCTACTGCTGATAGCAATGTGTAGGCTCTCAATTATCCTACTTAAAAGTCTTATCAAAATGTAAATTTCTTATTGATGTTAGTATTGATCTTATTCCCTTTTTAATCTTTCCTTCTCATTGGTGCCACCCTTTCCCAGGGTCATGAGATTTGAGCTATTCCATGCCTGCTTGAATGTCCTCCTTTCTGGCACTTTCCTCCCTGTATAGCATCCAAAACCCATATCAGTCTCATCTATATTAAATCATCTTTAGCTTTTGTCTCATTCCTGTTAAAAGTGGTTTTTCAATTTCTACGATTAGAGCTGTTTATACAAAAAAGGCCTAAAGTGGGCATTTTACTCTTTCTAGATTTCTTTATAGTCTAATAAATACAATAATATTCTTTGTATTTTATAATATAATACATAATTACATTAAATTATTGTTTGTATTTTAATATAGATCTCCTGGAAATAAGATAAATGCCAATTAATTTCTCTAGTTAGCTTCCATTCATTCCATGCCCTTCAGGGAGCATGAGGAGATAGAGTGAGATCTCTTCTAAAGTAGCTTAACAAGACCAACATTCTGTGACAATCATAATTTTAATAATCTCTGGCAAGAGACCCTGAGAGTTGTAGATTTTTTTCAGTTTAAGAAAAGAAAAAAAAACTAATGTGAGATCAGTCCTCAGACAGAAGAACGAAGAGTCTTATGTATATCTTATTGAGGGCCTTCTGAGGCCCTCTAGGGAGAGAACTAGACAGTAAAGAGTGGTCATCCCATCACAGTAGCATAACCATAACAGTCAGAATTTGCAACAGCTGCTGCATGATTATGAAAGATCACAAAACATGATCTATAAAAGAAAAAGTGAAGGATATGTGGTTGAGATTTTATCACAGGCAATTATTTTAGTAGTAGGAATACTGAGAGAAAAATATATAATGAATAGGTAGCTTTTGTCCTGCTCTTGTCTTGCTTCTACCTAATTGTCTGGAAAATAAAATAATTGCTGGATTTACTAATGATGATGTGAATTGTATTGGGGGGGGGCACAGTGCTAAGTCATTGGACTCACTTCCTCTTCCTGAGTCACCTGGGTCAGATATGAATCAAGATGACTGGAAATGGCGCTGGATGCAAGGCAGTCAAAGTTAAGTGATTTGCCCAAGGTCACACAGCTAGAAAGTGTCAAGTGACTAAGCAGGTCCTCCTGATTCCAAGGCCAGTGCTCTGTCCACTGTGACATTCAGCTGTCCCACTAAAGTTAATGTTACTTCTCATGACTTACCCTTTCTTTATGTAGACTGGTATCCCCTTTTATGGCAATGGGGGGGTTATAATGTAACATGAGAGAGAATGACTTCCTCATGGAGGTTTGAGAGCCTAGTCTATTGTTAGAAGGTCTTGTTTCCTTATGGTAGCATAAAAACGAGCCATTTCATAATTACATTTCCAAGCATATTATTGCTATTAATGTGGGATGTTGTTGGGTTTTTTAAAAATAAATTTGAGCTCAAAGACATGAATCTAAGAGTAACTGGATATTATATTACTACAGTGTCTTCTGCCATGAGACAACCTCCAATGGTAAGATTTTGTTCATTGTAGACCAATAGAAGAAATTAAATTTCTTTAGTCAGGAATGTACAAAAATCATACTAAATTGCCAGCTGCCTATCAATATACATTTAAGTGTTTGCCCTATTCCAAATACTAAGCCAAGTCCTAGAGATATAAAGAAAGGCAAGAGATAGTCCCTGTACTTGAGGAGCTCACAATCTAATCTATTTTAGATGTAACCTAAAATTAGGTATAAGAAGTTTTCACTAAGGAGAACTAAATTTCTTCAAGCTAATTATCATGAGCAAATAACATTTAAGAAATATATGATCAAGGCGTGAATTAGGCAGCAAACTCCAGAGATGAAATCCTGTAAGAAAAGAGCTTTAGTATCCACAATAATCAAAAGGGAGTTAATAGTTGGCTACATTGGGGGAGGGTGGAGCGAGCAAAAGAAAGAGTGAAGGAGAGAGGTAGCTGGGAGGAAAAAGAGGAGGAGGGAAGAGAAAAGAAGATGGAAAGAGGGGAGGGGTAGGTGAGATAAAGGCAGAGAAGCAGAGTGCTGCCAGAAATCCTAAAAAATGGGACATGAGGAAAGCACCTGGAATTCAGAATCTGTTTCCTCTGGTCCTGTGACCCTTTGTAGTAGGAACTATACCAAACACTGCTAGAAAAAGAAGAAAAGTAACAGACATCAAGTCAAAGGCAACAGAGTAATTGGGAAAGCTATTTCCCTTTGAATATATTTTACCACTTCAAGGACAGAGTAGCAAATAATTCATTTCTGGAGGCTGGCTCATTACCATAAATATGGCAGCATTGTAAGAACCATCGAACAGATCACAGATCCAAAGTGAGTGAAGATATGTCTAACACTACTGTTCAGCAGCTTCTCCCTCTCCACAAAGAGAAATCAATGTGTGTTGCTGAAGATATCAAATGTACCAGTGAGAACTCAAACAGATTGAAAGAGAAGAATCCCAATAGATTCAGAAAAGGGCTGAAAATAGAACGAGAAAGGAGTCACTAGGTTCTTGCAACCCTATCTGATCTGGGTCATCTGCTCAATCATACCTGCTTATATTGTTTTACAGATGAGATTTTTAATAAAGAAAATAAAAATAGAATAAAATAAAGCAAGCAAATAAAGTACATTAAAAAAAAAACGGTTACCAGAAAATGTCATCTGTATGCCCAGGTCTTAGTTAGCTGTGCTACTAATAGAGAAGCTAGCTAGTGAGGCAAAGGATAACCACAAGAGGGATGACAGAGGTCCTGCAGGGGATACAACATTGGACCTATTTCATCACATGTCTGTTAAGATAAAAAGAATAATACCTATATTTCAAGGCTATTGAGGATAAAATGAGATATTTGTAAAAATATTTTACAAACTTTATATAAATGTCAGATATAATCATTCTTTTATTATAGTTAATAAATGAATGATTATGATCATAGAATCATTAAAGCTGCATGTTATCACAAGATCATACATTTACAGTTGGAAATATTATTTAAATACCATCTTTTATGTATAGATGGTATTTATGTATAGTTAAAGAAATTGAGACCCTGAGAGGTTAAGTAATTTTTTCCATTGTCACACAGGTAGTAAACAACAAGGTTAGGGATTTAAATCCATGTACTCTATCTCCAAATCCAGTGTTTTGGAATTTAGAGACCATCCAATCTTTACTTTTATTGCCGGGTAAGTTAAATCCTAAAGAAATATATCAAGCAAATCTAAGATACTTCCACTACTCAACCTCTTAGGTCTAAGAAAAAAAAAGGAATGAGAACTATATACATATATACCTCAAAGATCAGGGCTCTTGACATCATCATTCTGACCCCATTAAATTTTAAGGTAAACTTATCAAGTAGTTCCATAGGTCAATCAGTAAGTGTTTATGGATCACAGAGGTAATTAATAGGCTATACTACTGATATTTTAATGAATAATTGAATTTTAAACAAGCTGAATAAACAGCTGACCTTGGAATCGGAAAAACCTGGGTTCAGGGCCTACTAATGATATTTAACAGTTGAGTGACCATAGGCAAATAAATCACTCAGCCTCCCAGTAACCCCAGGTTACATTTTAACACTAGGTGGTTCAGTGGATAGGATGCTGGGCCAGGAGTCAGGAACACTCATCTTCCTAAGTTCTGATTTGATCTCAGACACTTACTGGTAAGTCACTGAACCTGTTTACCTTAGTTTCCTCATCTGTAAAATGAACTGGAAAAGGTTATAGCAAACTACTTCACTATCTCTACTAAGAAAATCCCAAATGGGGTTACAAAGATTCATACATGACTGAAACAACCAAACAGCAGCAAAAGTTGACCGTTTATGCCATGAGTACATGATGTCTTCCTTGATCTCCATAAGTGACAACCTTTTCTTCATTTGGACTTATGTTCATATATTCTTCATCTGGCACTCTGTATTCCACCTCTCAGCCCATGATAATATTGCATATTGTATTTATGCTGCATCAAAAAAGCAAGGACCTTTATCTAAATTTTTATTTTCCACAGTGCTTAGCAAAATAACTTAGACTTAAGTTTTAAATGAATTGCCCAGGAGTATAGATGATCATCATTACTTCATGGTATAGAAGGGTATATCCTCCAACTGATGTAAGTCCAGTACATAGAAAGTCCAGTACATATATATTTAAGTTGGAAGGTCAAGAGGTCACTTAATATAATCCTCTCATTTTCCAGATGGCAAAAATTAAAGCCCAGAGACAAGTGGCTTGTCCAAGGTAACACAAATAATCAATAGCCAGATTGGGATATGAACCTGGGATCCATTGCCAAATTTAGCACTCTCCATTTTGTTATGAGGAAAACAAGTTTTTTTTTTAAAAAAATGGACTATAAAACACACAAATTTCAGTGTTCAAACTCAAAGGAAAATAAATAATTCTTTAAGCTTTGAACATGAAAGAATTCTAGTTACAGTTAGTATTTATTCCAATCTCTATAGCATAGACAGCTTCATATAAGCTAATACAATTTATTCTGACAATTCAGGACTTAAAAAATATTGACTAAAATGCCCATGCTTTATGATCCAGAGATACCACTACAGGTATATCCCTCCAAAAGTAGTCACTGACAAAATGGAAATCACTAAGTCACTAAAATATTTATAGAAGCACTTTTTGGTGACAATAAAGAATGGAAAAAAGAATTGATGTCCAATGATAGGGCAATGGATAACAAATTGTGGTATGTAGTGCCATAAGAGATGATGAATATGATGAATACAAAGAAAAGTAGAAAGACTTACTGATGCAGAATGAGGTAAGTTGAGTCAAGGAAACAATATTCTGAATGGCCACAATAACAACAGCATAAATAGAAAGAACAATCACAACCAACTGAAAATAAATGATGCAAAATTACAAAGAACAAGCTTGACCACAAAGAAAATACATGATATAATACCTCCACTCACTATTTTGCAGAATTGGGTGGGGAGAGGTTCAGAAATCTTGAACTTTGAAAATAATGTCAAATTTTTAATGTCTTGGTTAATTTAGCTGAATTTTTTCATCATGCTTTTATATCACTTAGATTTCTTCTTTAATTCTTCTGCCTTAGAGAACCATCCCTGTAACATAGCATTTTTAAAAAAATAGAAAGAAAGAAAGAAAGAAAGAAAGAAAGAAAGAAAGAAAGAAAGAAAGAAAGAAAGATGGAGGGAGGGAGGAAGGAAGGAAGGAAGGAGAGAGAGAAAGAAAGGAAGAAAGAAAGAAAGAAAGAAAGAAAGAAAGAAAGAAAGAAAGAAAGAAAGAAAGAAAGAAAGAAAGAAAGAAAGAAAGAAAGAAAGAAAGAAAGGAAGGAAGGAAGGAAGGAAGAAAGAAAGGAAGAAAGAAAGAAAGAAAGAAAGAAAGAAAGAAAGAAAGAAAGAAAGAAAGAAAGAAAGAAAGAAAGAAAGAAAAAGAAAAGGAAGAAGAGAAGAAAATCAGTGAAATCAAATACAGAGACACTACAAGACTTGGGCTGTAACTTAGGACTCATGGGACAATAAGAGGAAGATAAGGGAATCAAGGGGACAGACAACAAAGATAATACCCCAGAGTAAAATGAATGGCATCTCTCTGTGAAAGACTTAACATACTCTGTTAGGGCTATGATTGTTGCATTACCTATGGCTCATTTCCACAGGTATGTCCAAGTTTTTTGCTTGGCCCAGATCCTGATGGTTTCTAGCAATGATACCTCACTTATGTCTGCTACTTCAAGTAAACCTCAATAACGCATTGTAATTCATAAAATCAGATATAATGCCTCACTGTGCTGAAGTGGGGAGGAAATAGAAGTTCTCCATTTCTTTTTTATCCCATTCTAGGGTTCTTCACTAGAACTAAGTGGCTTCACTTTCATTTAGCAGTTAGTGAATAAAGGACCTAGGTTCAGGGTTGTTTAAATCTGGCTTAAAGCCCAGACTATTGATTTGTGCTCTATAGGGTGAAAAGGTGGGGAGGGGAAAATGCTAGTGCCCTTGCAATGAGCCAGAAAGCCACAAGATGGCGCTCACCTAGTTTTGAGAGTTTCCATGAAAAATGACCAAAACTAGATGAACCTCTAATTTGGTTTTGGACATAATCTGGGTGGGGGGGAACTGTGTAAAACTTACCTCCTTAAGTTTTCAGTATAAAATACTACACAGATGATGCAAGGTTCAGTTTTTGAATCATTTTAAACTGTTTTTTGTTTACTATTTTGTGTTCAATAGGTAATAAAAAATATTCACCAAGTACTGCTTCATACTGATAGATTCAACAAAGATTAAAAAAAAGGATCAATTTTTATGTTGGAATTGAGGCAATGGAGAAACTATCATAAGAGATAATGCAAAATGGCATAGTCTTTTTCTAAAAGTCAATCTGGCATTAACTTACAAAATTGGTTTTTATGCCATTGGTCTCTCACATTCTTATTACTGGAGTAATCTTTGACTCTTCCATGCCCTCTCCTGTAAATTACAATTTAGTTATTTTATTTTATTTTTTTAGGTTTTTTTTGCAAGACAAATGGGGTTAAGTGGCTTGCCCAAGGCCACATAGCTAGGTAATTATTTAAGTGTCTGAGGCGGAATTTGAACTCAGGTACTCCTGACTCCAGGGCCAGCGCTCTATCCACTGTGCCACCTAGCTGCCCCCTACAATTAGTTATAAGACTGATTCAATCTGTGCAGCACATGTCCTATCATTTCTCCTATATTCCCATAATAAGTTTTAGTCCCCTGTTACTACCTGTTTGTCCTCCTATAATAAGTGTTATAGAAACTCTTTTTTACATATCATTTTAAGGTTTACAAAACATTCAATCTACATTAATTAATTCAGTCTTTAGAGAAATGCTTTTACAGTGGTTATAACTGTTATGTCCACTCCATAAATCTAGCCTCCTCAAAATGTGGATGACTTCATGAAACACTGCAGGGTCTCCTAGGGGAGAATGGTGAATACCCCAAAGATTTTGATTTGATTCTGATCATTGATCAAACACAAGGAAACATTTGAGCTATTTTACTGAGCCTACCCATCAGGATGTATACCTGAGAAAGTTCAAATGGTTAAGTTGGGCCAAGATTTAAAGATAAACGAGAGTAAACTTCATTGTCTTCAAGAAATTATAAAGCTCCTTTAATGACTTTTTTTAGGTTTTTGCAGGGCAAATGGGGTTTAGGGGTTTGCCCAAGGCCACACAGCTAGGTAATCTTTAAGTGTCTGAGACCAGATTTGAACCCAGGTACTCCTGACTTCAGGGCTGCTGCTTTATGCACTACACCACCTAGCCACCCCTCCTTTAATGACTTTTAATGTCTCTAGGGGGTGCAGTGGATAGAGCACTGGTCTTGGAATCAGGAGGATAGGAGTTCGAATCCAATCTCTGACACTTACCACTTCTTAGCTGTGTGTGGCCTTGGGCTATTCTCTTAATAGCCCAATCTCTCCTGATTGCCCACTATCCAGGGCTATCTCTGGTCGTCCTCATTCATGTCTGATCACTGTACCCAGATGGCTCTGGAGGAGAAAGTGAGGCTAGTGATTTAGCACAGCTCCCCCTCACTCAAATCCAATCCATGTGCTTGTCATGGAATCACCTCCCCTGAGGTCATAGTCTTCCAAACAACAACATTATACTCATGTTATCATATGTCTATGGAACAAGATAGACTGAAGAATCAAAAGTATAAAAGAGAGGGTGATATGTGCATGGTAGATGTGAGAAGACTGTAAAACATGGGGATTAGAAAGAGAAGAGAACTTGAGGATATCATCAGGAAAACGTGTCTTATCTAAACTTTATATTTCCCCTAGGACTTATGCATAGTGTTCTGCTCACATCAGGTGCTCAAAGATCATTAATTTTATTTGATTTCAAGAAAGAAAGGAGAAAGGAAAAAAAGAACTACTTCAACAAAGATTTTTAACAGTCCTTTTATGTCACAGTAAATACCTGAAAAGTGCCTAAATGTCTAACTTTTTTGGAATAGCTATACTGACCAAAGGAATTGCCCATGGCATTTATGGCATGTATTACCACAAAAAACAATACATTTGAAGAATATAAGAAAACATTAATATGTAGTACAAAGTAAAAAAAGACAGGAATAATCGAAATACAATGATTTTTTTTTAAAATACAATATATGCACAAAAATCATGTAGTATGGTGAATAGAAGAACAATATTGACCGGTAGTCAAGTCAATAAATATTTAATGCCTATTATGTCTTAAGCATTTTATGAGTGCTGGAAATAGAGATATATAGAGATAGAAATAAATATGTAGAAAGAGATTTCTATCCATTGATCTTTATCTCTCTATATTTCTAAATCTCTACACAAATATATACATATATACATAATATACATATATAAACACATGCATATATACACCTGCATAATTGTGTGTGTTTACTGTGTCTGTGTATATATACAAATGTATATACTTATGAATATACATATATATATACTTTTTTGCATGTTTCCACTAGAATGAACACACATGTGCATATATATATATATATATATATATATATATATATATATATATATATACAGGCAAAGACAGTACCTATCTTCAAGAAGCTGACATTCTAGTGGCAATATGCAAAAAAATGTATGCCAGATATATGCAGTGTAAATAGAAGCTGTCAGTAAGACCTGAATTCAAGTCCTGCTTTTAAAATATAGTAACTATGTGATCATAGTATGCTATATGATCTAACTGGCCTCATTCAAATCTTTATGTTTTAAATTATAGAAAAAATGCAAATCTCCAATTTGTTGGAGGGAGTATCCATAATAATGAAATCAAAAACTGCACATAAATATTTATATGTGTATAAATATATATATATATATATATATATACACACATATGTGAAGTATAATTACAAAGTATAGAGCAAGGAATAAGATTTTCTTATGATACCTATATGTCTAAATATACATTTTGCTGCAGAATTTCTCTTCTAACTTTATCTAATAATACAATTTCCACGAAAAGAACCTAGATCTAAGATTATTCTGTAAACTATCCACAACTATAGTGAATATTTTAATATTCAAATAGGGTAAAAACCTCATTCGTGTTCATCAAACACAATATTTTCCCCCTTTTATTTGGAAATTGGCATTAATTGTTAACACACCTGGTAGCATGCCAAATTGAGCCCTAATTAAAAGTCACATTCAATTCAGTAGAGTAGATTTGACAGCATTTACATGCTGTTTGTAGCAATAGGTCCTTAAATTCCAACTGCAATTACCTTTTTTGCATAACTTTTACTAAAGTGCTAAAGCTTTTAAACAAAAAAATAAGAAAATATAAAGCTCCAACATCCATCATCACTTACATAAGTTATCATATAGACATTCTGATAAGTACATGATCTGAAAGCAAGAAGACAACTTTAAGAATTCTCATTTATTTTTATCTCTTTGATTTTTCTTATTCATTCATTCATTCATTCAATCATTTAATTATTTAAGACTAGTTTCTCTATCTCACCTACTGTTGACATACAAGGTTTGACCTGCTCCCTTTCTGATCTGTGGTATTTGCCCTTCCTTAGTCAGGCAGCCTGGTAGTCCCCTACTCCTTGCCATCACTGAACTGGATTCACTGCAGACACTATTGGCTTCAGTCCTTTTGCAGTTCAAAGCTTCCCTGCTCAGATGATTCCCCTCGTAACAGCCTCCCCAATATAAGAGTTGGCAGGCATAAGACATCTATCTGACTACAACTTTTTTTCTGAAGTGCTAGAGTAATAAAACCATAAAATGGTTATTTCTGGCCACTCATCACAGATGAATTCACATTCATCTTTCCGTAATCACAGAAGTTTAGTGTTGAAATGGACTTTGGAGATAAGAGCACAGTACAATGGGAGGAAGGCTTCCTTGAGTCACAGGAATTGTGTTCAAATCCAACTCTGCTACTTAGTACCTGTTTGACTTTGGGTCACAACTTCAATCAGGAAATTTCATTAGATGACCCAAAAAATCTGTGCCAAATCTAATCTATCATGCTGAGAACTAAGGTAAATGGCTTGCCTAAGGTTTCAGATGACATTTATAGCTAAACCAGGATTAGGGGACATGGATTATCTGACTCTGGACCCTTCTTTCTAGCTCACTAATGCTACCAATCCTTGTCAGTTTTTTCTTCTCCATATATTATCATGGTTTTATACATTTGCCTTCAGTTTAACTCATTTTGGAAGGCCCTATGAGGAATAGCTGGAAATTTGCTTGTGATTATTATTAATTCACTTCTATGACATGGACTCATTTTGATTGTCCCTAAACACACGTGTACATATAGGTCATGACAAAATACAAATTTGAATTCTTCAAAAGTAGTTTCAGTAGAAAGGACAAATTGAATCAGGCATGAATGTTGTAAGAGGAATTTCCCAAATGCGTGTGGCTCATTTGTCTTAAGCTCCCTTTCATATACTTATGAAACATACAATAACTCTAATATACACTGGCTAATTGCATATTCAAAATGACCCTATGCAAAAGGAAAAGATCATTATCTGGTGCCCATTTTATAGATAAAAACATTGAAACAAAGTGACTTTCTCAAAGGAATGTAGGAGTAAAGTCAAGAACAGAAAGCAAGGCTCTTTTCATCTCCTCCCATACCAGTCTTTAAAACAATCAACTTGAAGAGAACAACTCTAATGTAAATGAAAAAGCCTAGCTTTGTTGTTAAAAAGGAAAAAAAAAAACAAAGTTCCAATCCTAACCTAATACTGGACAAATTCTTTCAATTTTCTGGGTCTCAGTTTGTTTAATTGTAAAATGAAAAAGTTCATAGATGTAGAGTTTGAAAGGAAAAGGAATTAAGGATCTATCTAGTGCCCTTTATGTGCAAGGTGTTTTAGACAGATTATGTCATTTGCTAGTCACAATAACCCTGTAAGGAAGGTACTATTATTATTCTCATTTTTATAGTTGAGGAAACTGAGGCAAATAGAGATTGTGACTTGTCTAGGGTCACATAGCTAATAAGTGTCTGCGATCAGGTTTGAAATCAGGTTTTCCTGATTCCAGAACTCTTTTCACTGCACCACCTCCCTGCCTCTTCAGGGAGGTTATCTATTCTAAACCACTCATTTTACAAATGTGGAAATAGAAGAGGCTGAATAACTTGTCCAAAGTTACAGAGATAGTAAATAGAAAAGGCAGGATTCAACCCAATGCTCTAATCCACTGGCTGTGCTAGGACTAACACCTACTAGTGTTGTCTCATACTATAGGTTTGGTGATTGCTTTCCACCCACTTCAGTAAAATGGATTAGGGCCTTTTTTCGTTCTCCCCCCCCCCCCACAGCAGGGATTAGTTTTCCCTAAAAGGGGGCAAAGTGATACCTGTAATCTGGTTGATCCATCTTTCTCTGATGCAGCCTCCAGGTTGCATTATTGAAGAGGACCAAAACAACATGACTAGGTTAGCAATAAGTTACAGTATATCCATTGTGATTGATCATTCCAATACAAGTTCAGAATTTCTATCACAGGTGGTAGTCCATGTGACCACCTGGGGTGGTTATTCTAAACTGAAGTATCTCGTGTTTCCTTTGAGTTACTGCAATTCTGCCTTACTCATAGAATGCACAGCGCCCTCTAATGAGGTCATGCCATGCTGGGCAGTCCTATGCCAGTGTCTCCTATGTTGCAATTCAATTTCAGAGTTCTTAAGAAAAGACTTCGAGGGTGCCCTTGCATGCTTTTTCTGATCTTTCACCGGGAGCATTAGCCCTGTGGGAGGTCTCTATAAAACAGACTTTTTGACAAGATTTCATTTGACATTCAAACAATATGGCCAGTCCATGGTAACTGCACTTTCTGAAGTAATGATTAAATGCTTGGCAGTTTAGCTCAAGAAGGGCCTCTCAGTGTCTGGTGTCTTATCCTACCAGGTGATCTTCAAAATCTTCCTAAGACTATTTCAATGCAAACAATTCATTTCCTGGAACTGTCCAGGTTTCACAGATATCTAGCAATGAGTTCAACACAATTAGTCTATTATCTATTCTCTCCCTCACTTTCTTTTAGAGTCTCCAAGCACTGACCTAGCTCTGGCAGTGTGTGTGTGACAACCTCATTATGAATGTATACATCCCTAGAAAGATTGCCAACATCAGAGAACTTATCTACAGCATTCAAAATTTCTCCATTTGCTGTAACTAATATATATGTATGTATGTATGTATGTATGTGTGTGTATATACACCCACTCCTATAGCAACGTAAACTTCCTTTTGTTGACTGCTCAATGAATTTTGAGTACCTAGGTTCTTCTAAAAATTGAATCTAAATTGAGTGCTGTGATTAGTCCACCCTCAACAGCCATAGTATAGATAAAATTTGATGTTCCTTGTAACTAGAAATATAATTTAAACAATTCTTTCAGAGTATGCACCCAATGGTTCCAGTACATATTCCACAACCTGTATTTGAATGGAAAAAGATAATATTTTTGATTCCCATTTAAATTGAATTTCTTTTGCTATATTATCCATGTGACAATTTCTTTTTTGACTCTTTATGTCACCAGCAGTCTAATACAAATTGTCTCTGCCTTCTAGAGTTTCATTTTATTTTTCAAAGGGAGGCAAATACCTATTTAAGTGTGGTAGAGAGGAAAATGTTCTGACTCTGAAGTCAGAAGACCTAGGTTCAAATCCAACCACAGGTATTAACTAGTTTTATGACCTCAGGAAAGTCTCTTACCTTCCTAAAGCCTTTGTTTCATCTACTGTAAAATAAAGGTGTTGGAGTAGGAAGTCTCTGAGATTCCTTTCTTCTCTAGCTGTAACTCATGAAAAAAATATAAAATAGAATCATGTGATATATAGATGGTTAACACAGAGAGATAATATTGGGGAGGATTTTATAGTGGGACTGGAAGTTGAGATGGGTAAAGGAGTAATCATTACAAGTAGAGGCAGAAGTCAAAGTTTTAGCATTATTCCCTTATCCCAGACAAACAGATCCCTATCATATCAGAGGTCTATTCTCCTACCAAGGTGAGAGTTTAATTTCTTTTTTTTCTGGTAGGAATTGATTAAGAAATACCAACCTACAGCTTGTCAGAAAGCAAGATGCAAACACCATAGCTCTTGTTTGGACCATTTGAAATTGGCAAATCAATACTTAGTGTAGGTCTTTGTATTATGGCCATTTGATTTCCAGTTCTCATAAACAGGCACAAATAATTGGTTTTTACTTACAATTTTTTTTCTTTACATCAGCAATTCTGTTCAGTCAAGTGCTTAGCATCTGACCCATAATAATTCCCTGGTATAAAACAGAATTGTTCCACCTCAATGCCTCTTCTTTCAATGAACACCCACCTTTCTGCTATTCTCACTACCCTAGCAACTTATTCATTCTATGAGATAATAATGATAATATAGGAACTCTAGGTTGCACCTATTATTGGAACCTCTACCAATTAACTTACCAAGAAAGGATATGACTTCCTCGGGGAGAAATGGACAAGATGACCATAGTAGCTCAAATAATGTAAATGGAAAGGTATTGCTGGGCAACTTTAAACAAATTATCAAATTCCTTAAACATGAAAAGGCATGCAAATATCGCACCAAGGGGTTAAGTTTTTTCAGGATCACAAGCTCTAAATTCTCTGCTAAAGCAAATAGAGTCTATTATCTCTTATTTATTTATTTATTTACTTATTTTTAAAGAACAGCTGCTTTCCAATACTACCACCAGCTGCTTTACAAATTACCCAGTCATTAAGTGATTATTTCATATGACTTCATCATCAGGACAGCTGGGATACAACCCACTATCTCAGCCCACTCCTCTTCCAACACTCCACCCCTTCCCAAATAGCTCAAATTTATAGGAGCTTTTTCTTTTTAGAAAGTGTCATGATTGAAGCCTTTGATAGTTAATGAACTATTTCTTTAGGACAGCCTGAAAAATAATATGATATAATAGTAGTTTGGATAGTAAGCTGACATTTGCATTTAAGTTCTGGCATATATTAACTATGTAACTCTCAGACTAAATATTGCAGGTGTGTTACTGACCTGCATTGGTGGAATGAATTCCATGTTGGGAGTTCTGAACCCTGATGAAATCATGAATTGGAACAATGATAAAGAGTAGAAAGTCAGAGCTAGAAAAAAAACTTAGAAGTCAGTTTGTATAATCCCTTCATTTTATTGTTGGGGAAAACAAGGACCAGAGAGCATACCTGAGTTCATAATTAGTCATAGATTCAAGATTAAAAGTGGTGCATTTTGATTTCCATTTTAGTTGATTTCTAGTTGTGTGTGTGTGTGTGTGTGTGTGTGTGCCCTTTCCTGCATACTTCTTTTCTTTCTAAATACTCTGTACCAATATATTATTGCAGCCTGCACTCCTAAGGATCAAGTATTATATACTATCAGAAGAAACTTAATTAAACTGATGATTGTAGAAAGAAGCTGGAGCAGATTAATACTATTTTAACAGAGGAAACTACATTCATAAATTTGAGATTTTGGGGTAATGGAGGATGGAAGAGAATTTCAAAATACTAACCTAAAAGTTGAAAAAATATTAAAAATGAAGTTGCAAAATGTCACGCAAAAGATACAATTCATGAAAACAAATAGTTTGGATTGCTACTAAATTTTGTTGTTGTTCAGTCATTTCAGGTGTATCTGATTCTTTGTTACTTTATTTGGTGTTTTCTTGGGAAATATACTAGAGTGGTTAACTATTTCATTCTCTAACCCATTTTATAGGTGAGAAAGCTGAGGTAAACACGATTAAGTGATTTTCCTAGGGTCACACAGTTAGAATCTGAGCCCAGATTTAGACTCAGGAAGATGAGTCTTCCTGACTTCAGATATAACACACTATCCAAGGCACTACCTAAAACTCACTTGTAGTAAATATTGACCATAATTATTGACATTGAAAAACATCAAAATGATCAGATGTAGGTGAAACCTAATTAAAAAAAAAGAAAAGAGTCCCTGAAATTTAGAAAGCTTAGAGC
Source organism: Macrotis lagotis (assembly GCF_037893015.1). Taxonomy (NCBI): domain Eukaryota; kingdom Metazoa; phylum Chordata; class Mammalia; order Peramelemorphia; family Peramelidae; genus Macrotis; species Macrotis lagotis. The sequence goes on along the minus strand of NC_133661.1, from coordinate 133,344,353 downwards.
CTATATATGTCTGTCAAACATATATTATATGCCAGACTCTATGGCTAAATGCTTAGGATACAAAGAAAGATCAAAAATAGTACTTGCTTTCAAGGAACTAACAGTTTCAGTCTCTCTCTCTCTCTCTGTATATAATATGAGCACATATATATATATATATAAATATGTGTGTGTGTACAAATATATGTGTATATATGCATATATAGTAACATATGTGTGACCATTCTAGTTGCACACGTGCATTTGCTGTGCTCCTGTGACTGCCATACAGTGAATAATTGATTACCTATCTTCCCTTGAGTGTATGTGTGATGTAAATATATATATATATATATATATATATATATATACAGAGAGAGAGAGAGAGAGAGAGAGAGAGAGAGAGAGAGAGAGAGAGAAGCAGGAGGAGGATAAAATGGAAATAATCAACAGGGAAGTCACTAGAAGGCAGCAGGAAAGTGAGATTTTCATTGGAACTTAAATGCAGCCATGAGCTAGAGATGAAGAGGGAGCCCAATCACGGGCATAAGGGATAGTCATTGAGATGGAGAGTCTTGTTCAAAGAACTCTAGGAGGCTGGTATTATTACATCACAGAATACATTGAAGAAAATAAAGTCTACAAAGTCCATACAAATATGCAGAAGTCAGGTTATATAGGGCTTTGAACAGAAAATAGAGTATTTTTATTTGATCCTGGAAACAAAGTGGAACCACTGGAGTTTTCAGTGCCTTCATTTCACAACACACACAAAGAATATAAGTCTGAGAGATTTTGTGATATGTCTAAGTACTAGAGCCAGATACAAACCCAGGGCTTCCCATTTCAAACTCCAGAATCTTTTTTCTTCTACACTGTTGACTGACTCTTGTTCCTCTACATCTCTAGATAAAAATCACCACTTTGTCCTTTTCCAAGTTCTTTTTGCTATATGTTATTTTCTGCTCCTTCTTTTAAAGATGTCATTACCTAAAAGTTGCTCTCTTTTATTTCTACATTTCTCTCACATATCAGATCCTTACATGGTGCCATCATCAATGTTCTCATGTTTTATTCTTCAAATCTCTGGATGTGATCACTACAAATCATAAATATAAAATTACCATATCTCAAAGTAAATGTCTAGCACCATCTAGGTGGCATGGCGGTAGGCTGGATCTGTAGTCATTATGTCCTAAATTCAAATCTGTACTAAGACACTTAGTAGCTGTGTGACCCTAACAAGTCACTTAATCTCTGCCTGCCTTGATTTCTTCAACTGTAAAATGAAGATAATATCACTTATCCCAAGGTACTGGGGGAATCAATAGAAAAAAATTTGTAAAATACTTAGCAGTTTACACATCAGATAATAAGAGCTTTGTAAATGACCCAATATTGCAGTGAAGAGGCCCTTAAATTCATGTATGATTTCCAATCTAACCACATTAATTTGGGATTAGAAATGAGGGAAAAAAATGTCTTTAACCTGCATGGTGGAAAGAGGAAAGATTGTGTTTTGACAGTTTGTTTCAGTTTGGGTTTCTACTCTTGATATAAGCTTATCTACGTTTATACTGAGAAACACAAAATTTATTTATAAATTCCAATCTCAGATCACCCTTTTTTGCTGTATCAAGTGGCAGTGTGGCATAATGGACAGTATACTGGACTTGGAATTGAGAAGAACTGTTTTCAAATTCCTTCACTTGTTATGTTTACCAAAAGAAATCCAAGATACCTAATATTTCAGAACCTCCTTTCCTCATATATAAAGTGTGGAAAAGACTACTTGTATGACCTTGTATCTGATAATATAGTGGGTCCCAAAGTCTTAGTAAAGTTTTAAGTTTTAATAGATTAATATTGCACTCAGACTTTGGGGATATTCTATATAGGTGAAAATACTTTGCAAACTTTAAATATTATTTAAATATCAGTTATTTTATTTTCTTATTAAAGAATTTTACAGTTTACAAAATAAGGCAACACTTAATGATAATTTCCATATATATAAAAGTATAAATAAATTAATGCATATATGTATATATATGTATATATAAATTATGTAAATTAATATATAAGTGGAATGTTAGATTAATTTATAGACTGCTAAATTCTGTAATATAAAACTGATTAATATATACATATACGTATATATATATATATATATATATATATATTCCCTAGGAACAAAAATGGTATCATGTGATTCCAGATCTGCAAAGAACACCATATTGGTATTGGTATTCATAAAGAGAGGTTCATTGGAATCTCAATATTTCAATATTTTTGATTTCATGAAATTAGATCCAATTTGATGCTTAAAAGGAAATTGTATCTACTGGAATAATGAAAGGACTTTGGCTAAGTGGTGTTATCTTTAAGATTTAGAATTAGAAACCCAAAATAAATAAAATCTTTATAATTCAAAAAAGGATTCAGAATTAGAATTACAGTTATAGTTAATGAACAAGGTTGGCATAAACATAAACCTTGGATAGCAAATCAAAGTGGCAGAAAGCACCACCATTGGTAGGGATATAGAAATAAAAGTAACCGAATGATGGATTTTAGAGTCAGATGACAGCTTGGAAAAATCTAATTCAACCCTCAGATTTTTGTATTTAAGGAGAGATGAGACTCAGGGAGAGTAAACTTATTTTTAAGGTAATCACTTTGCCTTCTCCTTGATCCCACTTTTAAGGGAGGTTTCAAAAGGAATCTCAGCACGGGGGCAGATCTTTCAGCCAAAGCTATCTGTGAGACTCATAGAAGTAGCCTTGACATATATAAAGCAGGCTCCTTAATGAGGTAAGAGACCCTAATTTTGTATATCCTGTTGTAAAATAAAGTAATGGGACTGGGGTTAGAAAAATCAGCCCAGAAAATGCTAGAGCTAGAAGGGACCTTAAAATTATTTGTCCATTGTTGATGGAAATATATGGCCAACTCTCTGAGTCAAAAGATTGTTAATAATCAGATGAAATCCAAAGTCTCTTCATGGGCGTTACACTAAATAGGAAAAGGTGAATTGATTAAAGGGGAAAGATAAAAGAGGGACTTCACATAAGCAGTAAAATGAAAGATTAGACATTTTCCCAATTCCTACTACCTCACAAGTTATGTGCTAAAGGTAAAGCAATTCCAATGTCTCCAACGTCTAGTAAAATCATGTAAAAAAAAATCTAAAAAGTACCTCTAACCCATGAACTGATGCTCACTGACCAGAAGCTCATTTAGCACTCCTCTTCCACCTCATAAGTTATTTATAGTGAAGCTACACTAGCAGATCAAGGATGCAATAGACTTAGAACAAAACTCACACCTACACACTGGTTTCCTCTCTCATTTTCCACTGAACCTCTAGTCAGAGAAACTTTGCCCTGGCCAGAATTGACAGTGAAGTAGGCAAAACTCTTCAGGAGCAATAGCCTCACACCTTGGCATAACACAGTAACACTATTACTGCAAGACTCTAAAGATCTATTTCTGGATCAAAGAACCAAGGAAAAGAGAAAATGGGACAGGGAACCAGAGCTATATGGGAGAGAACACAATATTCAGAGGCAGCCAGTTCTGACAAACCAAAAGTTATCTTTACTAGAGACCTTAAGCTGATAAACTGTAAATTGCACAGGATGAGAAAAGACTGAGACAATTTGACCCCCCACCCCAACCTCCAATCATAGAAGAGTGAGTAAACACATGAATAACAGGGAAAATAAGGGAAAAAATAAGACAGAGTTCACAAAAAAAGTTTCAGCAAGAAGAAAATTCAAAGAATTGAACGTAAGAAAATTCAACAAGAAAAACAAATCTAACAGTAGAAGAAAATATGGTCCCCAGATCTAGTAAATTAAATCAGGAATCTATTAACAAATACTGCAAAACAAGGGAAAATGATCTATCATTTGATGAGACAGAGAATCCTCTGTCTCATCAAATGGTTCCAAAGTATGGAACCATAACATGCTATTAGTAATTCAAAAGAGAAATGAGAATTATGAAAGAATTTCTGACCTGCACAGCAAGCAAATAAAACTTTAATTTGTAATTAACAGTACCATGCTTCACCAAGGAAACAAAAGAGAGAAGCTGAGTTTGTTAGATAAAACACATCAAAGTTAAGGGTGATCTCGAAGAGAAGTGAATGGGTTAAAATTTGAAATTCTTATAGAAAATCTTTTAGAGCTGCCCCACTCCCAGCCCTTTCTTCCTCACCTCCTCCTTCCTGCATTAGGTACTTTAGGACATCCTGTTTAGTACCCCTTGTTCCAGCCCCACCTGCATTAGGTATTTTGGGCAAATATGTTTCATTTACATCCTCCTTTTTTAGATTTTTGGCCTTAGATTGTTATATCACATCCTCAGCCAAAGAGGATAAAGGTCAGTGGTTGGCCGAGGCTGAATCAGGGACCCTATATAATACCCTCACTATTACTATTGACACTTCTCTTCAGTAGCTTGTTCGGTGAGGCTTATGAGAAACAAACAAAAAAAGGATATTTTGTGCCAAATGACATCTCTGAATTTAAATTTTATAAGAGTTGGCTTCTGTACTATACACATGTAAACATTAAAAATAAAGAGAGGTGAAAGAAGGGAGAGAATGGAATTAGTATTTATTAAATGTCTGTTCTGTGACTTGCACTGTATTATGTGCCCTACCAATATAATTAAGGTCAGCACAACTGAGCTAGTCTAATAACTCTTTCTCACACTTTTTCAAGTACTGAACTAGCTCTGGCAATGTGTGTGTCAACCTCATTATCAATGTGTACCTCCTGAAAGGACACTACCAAGGTAAGTGAACTTACCCTCTGTATTCAAAACTTATACATTTGGGGTAAGCAATGATTCCATATGTGGATGGTGTGGCGCTGGCAGATGGAGCACCTGTGTTTTCTTGGGGTTGACTGTTAGACCAAAATTAGCACGAGCAGCAGAGACTAGATCCGTACTCGGTTGCATCTCAGCTTCAGAAACTGCATTGAATATACAACCATCTGCAAACAGAACATCATGTACCAACACTCCCTCCTCTTTGGTCTTGGCTTGTAGCCTTTTCAAGTTGAAGAATTTACCATCTGTGCAGTAGCTGACCTTGATACTGTGAATATCCTCAGTGAAGACTTTTGATAAAATTTCTTTAAAATATCATGCTATAAAGCATGGGAGTAAGGACACATTCTTGTTTCAATCCATTGATGACTGAAAGCATCATCCACCCTTCAGAACCCAAACAAGCATACTGTTGTGGAATTGATAGATTGTATATATATATATATATATATATATATATATATATATATATATATATATATATATATGAACTTCTCTGTGCAACTACATTTTGACATACAAACATACATATGCATATATATATATAATATACATATAAAATAAAATAATACATTCAAAAGTTTTATAGAAGCTTTATTTAGAATTAAATAATTTTGGAAGCAAATTAAATGCTGATAAAATATCTCCCTAAGGGTAGACTCTATTTCATTGTTGTCTGTTTATGCCAAGCATCTAGCATAATAGCTGACACATATTGTAGGCTTCAAAAAGGCTTTGATCAATTAGTTGATGTCAAACTTTAGGTAAATAAATCACAGTAAGATAATGTTATGCAACACAATAACACACTTGAGATAAGTATGAGGCATATAAAAATATGGAAAAGGCCTTCATGAAAAAATGCTACATAGAAAGAATTCAAAGAACAGAGTATACATTATTCACATATACAGTACACATAGGAGGAAAAATAACTTACAAGAAAGGGACAAAAAATACTGATGTAGACTTGTAGACAGCACTTGAAAAGTTAACACATTTTATGGACTAAAACATGTATTTTAAATATAAATAGTTGCAAAGCTAACCACTGTTTCTTTTGATAATTTATATTGGTTATGATAAATCATAAGAAAACATCCCTCATCTACTTCCTGAGTTTGCCATAATGAAACCAATTATGGAAATGCAAATATTTGTGAAAATTCAACCAAGAAAAGGAACAGGATATAAGGTCAAATGATATGGCAGCCATCAACATAGTAGCCCAGAGGTTAAATAAAGGCTAGTAAATAAAAACTCCATTTCTTTTTCTACATGTGAATTTTCTCTTTCCTTCCTTCCTTCCTTTCAAATAATTTTTATACTCCCAAACATCTTTCCTAACACTGTATTTCTTCCTAATTTCTAATTTAATGAATATTTATTGAATATCTGAAATATCCAAAAGACTGGTCTCAAGAAAGTATGAATCTTGACATCATGAAGTATGTTGTCTCAAAGGAAAGGATGATTGAATCCAAGGAAACTCTATTTCACAATATAATTTTTGAACTAGAAACAAAATGGTTGGGGAGGGTGTATCTATGATGTCTGAGGTGAAAAACTTCTACCATCAAGAGTTTCAGGAATTTAAATTGGGAATTTAATCTCATGTATTAAGTCCAATTCCCAAATGGTGAAACATTCATTAACATGCAGAATGCTGTTGCATAATTCTAGTTTGTCAAAGGAGAGACTGTAGAGAGAGATAATAGAAGAGAACCAAGAGCAACATTTTGAGGAACACATATCTTAATTGATTAGAAAAAAAAAGAAGAGTGAAAGAAAGGACTTGATTTTTGAGTATACCCTTATTCTAGAAGAGCCTCTTCGTGTGTCTAAAGGAAACACAAAATTTACATAAGATTTGTCTACTTTCTTCATGTAGATTATAGTCTTGCTTTTTTAATGTCTTTTTTAACATCATCTTGCCTTTTATGTTTTTTCTATTTGTGGATTTAAAAGATTTTTACTGTTTATTTCTTCAATCCCTCTAATATTAGATACTTCCTGTCTCCAGTGTCGCAATTTTTGTTTTACATTTTAGCTTTATATTTCATATACTTTTCAAATTTGCCCCTAACAATCTGTGTGATTGACTCTAGGTCTCAGTTTCATTAGTTATGAAATGGAATCGTTCTTGTACATGTTCTCCAAGATCCCATCCAGAATTAATATTCAATTATTATTCTCAATTCTTTACATATTACTTTGGAAAGAGCATCAAATTTGGATTCTTAAAACTTTGACAAGAGTCTTATCTCAATTACTTACTACCTGTGTGATCATGAGCATGTCACTGAAATTCTCTGGACCTCAATTTTCCTCATCTGGAAAATGAGGGTGAACCTGTATTGTTCCCTACAGTTACAAACTATGATATTCTTCTTTTTCTCTATTTTTATATTATATAATGATTCATTTTTACATTCAAAATAAATTTACATTGGAAAAGAAGCCAACCTTCACTATCAAGTCTTTTGAACTTAGCTTTCTATTTTCAACATCTCCTATCTGTTGTAGTTCACATAGAGGCATTCCCTACATTTTCTTTGCCATTCATTCTTTCATGATTTTTGAGTATTTTTTGTTTTATATTTTCTTAATTATATCATTATTTTCCCTAGAAATAGTTTGTATGTTATTTCCTCGATTCTCCTTAATTCCTCTCTTCTAATTAGAAAAAGTATGTAAGAAAGCAAAAAAATGAAAATATGAGAGACAGAGAGGTATAGAGAAGAGAAAGAGAAGAAAGAAGAAATAAAACAATTAGACAAATACAGTATAGGGGAATGAATGAGACTCCTCAGAATGACTTAAAGATGAAAATATGAGTAAGTTAAGATAAACATACAAAAGAAATTTGAAGAGAAATTTAGAAAACATAACTATAAAATAAGAAAGGAGTTAGGAATTAAAATCTAAGCTATAGTAAACAAAGTAACAGGTTAGAATGTAAACTCCCTGAAGGCAAGGACTATTATTCCTTTTTTCTTTGTCTCTAATGTCTTTTACATTGTTGTTGCTCATAAATCCTGGTCATGTTGGATAATTTGAAAGCCATACATCAGAGAAATTGGATATAAAAATCCAAAGGAAATAGAAGAAATAAGGAAACAAAACAGGAACAAATATTAAGTTCCTGGAGTAATAAAATGCTCTATCAGAACTTGAAGAGCTCAAGAAATTGAAAATGTATTCAAGGCTTTGTAGAAGTTGACATAACGTGATTAACAACCCACTTGCCATATCCACAATATGAGAATCCTACTCTTTAACTTTCACAATTATCACTTTCTTGGATATTTTTCTGGATTGGAAAATTCTGTCAGAATCTCCATTTTGTTAAAAAACAGAAATCTGCTTTCACGTACTGTTCTGTCAGAAAACATCATACATCAGCAGGCAAATTTGTGATTGTGAAAACAAAAAACAAAACAAAGTGGCAACATGGATTTTGTGTTTAAATGAAGAAAGCAAACAACAATATAACAAAAGACTTGAAAATGTTAAACCTTAGTCACTGCACCAAATAATTTACAAATTCCTACCAATACTACAATTTGAATTCTTAAGTGCAAGCACATTATGTTGGCTTTGTAATGAAACATTTTCCATTTCTTAATTTACAACCTGCTGTCTATGCTATGCCATCTGCATGCTAAATTACGCACTCCACTTTAATTGAAGGAATTTCTCTCTGTTCTAATAGTATTGTGAGCATACCTTTTTCTAAATCCCTTACTCTCTCTCCTATACAAATATTTTTTCTTTTTATCTACATCAAAAAACCCAGAAAAAACTGATGAATTTTCATTTTGTTTCATCTCTAACGAATATTGATGAAAATATAGTGGGAACTCATTGACTTGTATTTATCAGCCTTCAGGCCCTGTGCTTAGATTGCTTATTATGTCAAGGTTAGCATAATCAAAAACAGGTACCTTAAGAATGACTAATAACATCACTGATGGAGGTGACTAATAAAATCAAACATTCAACCCAACTATTATTTAACAAGTGCCTACTACATCCAATAACCAGTGTAGGTTTTTATCTTTGCTGTACATCTCTATGGAAAGAGTGGAGTGATAAGAGTGATTATTCATACTTATCTTTCAGAGACTATAATAACTCAGAGGCTTTCAACCTTTATAATTGTATCATCTTGATAGTCAGAGAAATCTTCACATGGTACTATAACCATGGACATTAATAACCAAACCAACTTCCACACCAAACAATTAAAAAAACAAGTGCTACCAATGATCCAGAGGTGTATCTCCAAGGTCAAATTGGGAATTGACAATCCAAAGGAACATGTTTGTCAGGACATTAGACAAATGGTTTAAATTGTGCCCCCAATACAAAAAATATTTTTTATATATCTATTAGGAAGAACTAAATCTTGAAGTTGGTAAGATCTTTATTTAAGCTAGTATCTCCTTTTTTTTAATATAGACAACCTTGACAAGGGTATCAACTAAGGATCTGATAACTCTAATGTCTTTTTTCAGGTGTCATGTTTCTTAGAATTAGAGGTAGAAAGGAAAGGATTCTAGGAATCAGAATTTTAGAAATAAATGATAAGATATAAACATGATGAAAAAATAGAGATCAGAAACATCTTATGATTTATCTGGTCTCAAAATTAGTGAGAGACATAGAGTAAGAAGATAATTCATTGATCTTTCCTCTAAACCAGTGTCAAACTTAAAAGAGTAACAAGGGTTACTAAAATATGTATTAAAAATCCTTGCAAGGGCAGGTAGGTGACACACTGCATAGAGCACCAGCCCTGGAGTGAGGAGGACCTGAGTTCAAATATGACCTAAGACACTTAATAATTACCTAGTTGTGTGACCTTGGGAAAGTCGCTTAACCCCACCGCCTTAAAAAAAATCCCTGCTGAAGGATATTGCCTTAAAAAATAACATTTGAGCATTATCTATGTTTTGTTGTATTTTTATTTCTTTTGTTGGATATTTCCCAATTATATTTTAATCTGGTTTGGGCTGCATTTGAGAGTGTTGCAAGTATATGTTTGACATCTCTATGGTATGCCACCAATCAATAAACATTTATTATGTGCTTACTTAGTGGTGTATGGGACACTAGAAATTCAAAAAAAAAAAAAAGCAAAAATAATCCCTACTTGCAAGGCATTAACATTCTAAAAGAGGAGAAAATACAACTATAAATAGGTATGCAAGATACATACAGAGGTAGGTAAAAGACATCCTTTGAGGGAAAAAACACTATCATGTGGAAGGAGTAGGAAGATAGAGTTTGTTTTTTAAGGGGTGTGTTGTAAGGCAATGGGGTTAAGTTGCCCAAGGTCACACAGGTAATTATTAAGTGTCTGAACGTGGATTTGAACTCAAGTCCTCATGATTGCAGGGTGGTCTATCCACTGCACCACTTAGCTGCCCCCTGAACTAAGTTTTAAATGAAGAGAAGATATCTATGAACACATAATATCACCAAGGAAAAGTATTCCAGGCAGCAAGGACAGCCAATTCAAAGGCAAAAAGATGGAAGATGGGGTGGCTAGGTGGCACAGTGGATAGCGCACCGGCCCTGGAGTCAGGAGTACCTAAGTTCAAACTCGGCCTCAGACACTTGATAATTACCTAGCTGTGTGGCTTTGGGCAAGCCACTTAACCCCATTGCCTTGCAAAAACCTTCAAAATAAAAAGATGGAAGATGACCATTTCATGTATGAAGACAGTAAATGTAGACTAGAATTGGGTCTGGGGAAGAAAAGATCAAGTTTATTAAATTGTAAAGCATTTTAAATGCCAGAGAAGTTTATATTTGAACTTTAAGAGAATAAAGAGTCACTGAATTCATGTAGGAGGAGTGCATGTTTTTCGTACTAGAAAATATATTAGAGATTACCATATCAATCTCCCCAAACTGCAAAATAGGAAACAGAAAATGAGAAATGAAATATGCAAGATAATTCAATTAATTCCTAAAAGAGAAACCTAGATCCTGGCTCTTCTGGTCCTGCATTTCTTTGACTTTTGTTTACCCTTTCTCATGGTTCTGACTTGTTGCCCTTGATCACAGACAACTTCCTGCTTAGGATTGGAAATTTCCATTAAATTCCTATTACAATGCTGATCATGTTTTTGTTTCCCCAAAAATCTATTTCAGGATTCTGTTCCTAAATTCAAAACAGAAGCCCAAGGTGCTACAATGAATATACAGGGCCACTGGCACAAGTGGTCCATAGAAATTTTTTTATTGCAGCTGGAACCAGATTAAAATATAGTTCAGAAATATTTAACAAAATAAATTGAATCAAAAAGCAAGGATTATCAAGGGAACTTTATTGATTTTTATTGATTAGGAAATCACTTCCAACACTGTTGAAATCACAGATTAAAACTGCTTAGAGTATTGATTAATCACATCTCCTTCTCCTCTCATCGCAGAACTTCAGAGAACTAAACTGCCATTCTAACTTTCATGGACTTGGTGAGCTAGCCTCTTCCACTTTATCTACTTTCCCTATGTAATTCTTCTTTCTTGGCTTTTCAAATGAGCTGTGGAGGGACAGATCCAAGATAGGGTGGCAGAGAAAAGGCAGGGACTTATCTGAGCTCTGACTCTAAATAAATTCTAGAGTGACAGAACCCACAAAAAGACAAATGATTTTCCAGTCCAAGACAACTTGGAAGATTGGGACACAGGGCAAGAGAGGAGGGCAGAGGAACACAGATGTGCTGAAGAGAACTGGCCCCAGAACACTAGATATAGATAATGGGGTAACTGGGTACAGGACAGTAGTGGTGGTTTTCAGACCTTTCAGTCCTGAAATTGCCAAGGACACTTTGGAAGGTCAGTAGGAAAACTGTGCTGCATTGGGGTAAGATTGGAGCATAGTCCAGTACAAACCTCAGGAGCATAGACTGGACTCCAGCAGACAAGGGGCAGAACTTGAGAACCAGTGAATGAATCAGCAAAGGTGGTTGCTTCCAGAGCTCTCATTTCACAGAAGGTAAGGGGATCAAAAAGAGATTACAGAGGTTGCTTTGCTGTCACTGAGATAGAACTCTGTTGGTTTGCCCATTTTCTAATCTGGGAAACAGTCTCAGGAAGAAGAGAAGTGATAGTAGAACTGATTTGCTTCTAGGGAGGAGCACAGGATCCTCCTCACAGTTCCAGAGCAGAAGGGAATGCTTATGGGTACCCACAGACCAGAGCACAGGCCAGGAGAATGGTAAACACCTTTCCTTAGGTCATACCACCTTCGAAGAACTGAAAACTTGTAGGTACCTAGAAGTATCTCTGAAAAAAAAAACTATCAAAAATCTCCAAAATATGGGATAGTTTACTCTCCACCCTGGATGTAGAACGCTACTTTTACAAAGAGTTAAAAATCAGAAAAAAACAGAAAACACTCAGAAGAAATAAACTGACCATATAAAGTTATTATGATGATAGGGAAGAAAAATTGAGAAGAGAAATGAGTGTGTTGGGGGAAAATCAGGAAAACCAAGTCAGCAAATACTGAAAAAAAATAACATTTTGATAACCAGGCTGGGTCAAATGAAAAAAGAGGTCCAAAAAGTCAGTGGAGGAGAACAATTGCTTAAAAAGCATAATTGGCCAAATGGAAAAGGAGATGCAAAGCTAACTAAAGAAAATAATTCCTTAAAATATAAATTTAGCCAAGTGAAGCTGATGAGTTTGCGAGAAATCAAGAAACAATAAAATAAAAACAACTGAAAGAAAAGGTTGAAGGAATATGAAATACTTATATGGAAAAGGAATTGACTGGAAAATAGATCCAGAAGAGTTAATTAAAAATTATTGAACTACCTGAAAGACATGTTAAAAAAAAAAAAATCTATCAGTCACCTCCTGAAAGAGATCCCAAAATGAAAACAGACAGAAATATTTTAGCCAAATTTCAGAGCCCCCCCATGTCAAGGAGAAAATATTGCAAAGAGACAATGGAATTATCATGTACTCATGATCAGGATAACTTAAGATTTTAGCACTTTCTACATTAAGGAATGATAGGATTTGGAATATGATATTACAGAGGACAAAAGAGTTTGGATTACACACAAGAATCAACTACTCAGCAAAAGTGAATGTATTTTTCAGAGGAAATGATGGAAATTTAGTGAAAAGGGAACTTTTAAACTTTCTTGTTGAAAAGATAAGAGTTAAGCAGAAAATCTGATCTCCAAATATGACACTCAACTGAAACCTTAAAAGGTAAACAGGAAAGGCAAATCGATGATGTTGCACTGCTTATATTCCTGCATGAAAAGGTGATATTAATAACTCATGTGAACTTTCTCATTTTTAGGACAGTTAGGAGCATATATAGACAAGGCACAGGAAAGAGATGAATATGAAAGAATAATTTATTTTAATATATTATGGAGTTAAAGCGTGAGAGAGGAACATACTTACAGGAAAGGGAAAGGGGGAGATCAAATGAGGTAAGTTATTTCACATAAAAGAGGCAATAAAAAGCTTTTGCAGTGGAGTGGGGGACAGGGTAGATAAGGGGGACTGAGTAAGCCTTACTCTTATCAAAACTAGCTCAAATAGGAAATAACATACACACTCAATTGTGTATAGAAATCTATTTTACCCTAGATGAGGGGAAGAGGATTGGTGAAAGTTGTAGGGGGATGTGATAGAAGAATTGAAGATTGTGGGAGGGAGTAGTGAGATGCAAAACACTTCTGAGGAGGAATAGAATGAAAGGAGAGGAAATAGAATAAATGGGGATGCAGTATAGAATGGTGAGAAATACAGCTAGCAATAGTAACTGTGGGAAAATATTGAAACAAGTTTCTCTGGTAAAGATCTCATTTTTCAAACATAAAAAACTAAATCAAATTTATATCAGTAAAAGCCATCCTCTAATTGATAAATGGAGATTATCAGTACTATCTATGACCATATTAAAAAAATGTCCTAATTCACTATTGACTGGACAAATGAAAATTAGAACAATTCTGAGGTACTACCTTATATTTATTGGCTAATAGAAAAGAAAGAGAAAATTACATACTTTAGATGGTATGGGATGAATGGGAAAATGCACTGTTGGGAGAGTTAAGGGAATCAACAATTCTGTAGAGCAATTTGAATCTGTGCCCAAAGGGTTATAAAATCATGCCTATTCTTTGACCTAGCAAGGCTACAACTAACTCTATATTTCAGAAGAGATGAAAACCAGGAAGGAAAAATGACTTAAATGTATAAAGATATTTATAGTAGCTCTTTTTCTGGTGGCAAGGAATCAGGAATTGAGGGGGATGCCCATCAGTAGGGAAATGACTGAACAAATTATGGTATATGATTATGATGGATTATATGAAAGGATGCTCTCAGTAAAATCTGGAAAGACATGAGCAGATGCAATGAGAAATGAAATATATACAAAGTAAAAGCAATATTGTAGGATGATCAACTACAAATGACTTAACTTTTCTCAGCAATTTTGTGACCCAAGACAACTCTGAAGGACTTATGATAAAGAAAGAAAAGACATAACTGATGGTATCATAATACAGATTGAAGTTTATTTTTTAACTTTATTTTTCTTGGGGTTTCTTTTTTTGGGGGGGGTCTATGTTTACTTTCACAACATGACCATTATGGAAATGTTTTGCATGACTACCCATTTTAACTTATAATCAAAAAACTTGCTTTCTCAATGAGAGGGAAGTGGGGTGGAAAGAAGGGAGAGAATTGTGAACTCAGTTTTTTTTTTTAAAGAAAGATTTTATTTATGTTGAGTTTTACAATTTTTCCACCATTCTTGCTTCCCTCCCTGCATCCCTCACAGAAGGCATTCTGTTAGTGTTTACATTGCTTCCATGTTATACATTGATTTCAGTTGAATGTGATAACAGAGAAACCATATCTTTAAGGAAGAAAAATAAAGTATGAGATAGTAAATTTACATAATAATATAAGCCCCCCCCCAATTTGATGGTAATAGTCTTTGGTCTTTGTTCAAATTCCATAATTCTTTCTCTGCATACAGATGGTAATCTCCATTGCAGATAGCTCAACATTGTCCCTGGTTGTTGCACTGAAGGGATGAGCAAATCCATCAGGGTTGATTATCACCACCATGTTGCTGTTAGGGTGTACAATGTCTTTCTGGTTCTGCTCATCTCGCTCTGCATCAGTTCATGCAAATCCCTCCAGGCTTCCCTGAAATCCCGTCCCTACTGGTTTCTAATAGAACATTATTGTTCCATGATATGTGTATGTGTGTGCATATATATATGTGTGTGTGTGTGTGTGTGTGTGTGTGTGTATACACATATCATTGAACAATATATATGTATGTATATATATATATGTATGTATATGTATATGTATGTATGTATATATACCACAATTTGTTAAGCCATTCCCCTATTGAAGGACATTCACTTAATTTCCAATTTTTTGCCACCACATACAGCGTTGCTATAAATATAAATATTTTTGTACAAGTGATATTTTTACCCTTTTTCATCATCACTTCAGGGTATAGACCCAGTAGTGGTATTGCTAGGTCAAAGGGTATGCACATTTTTGTTTCCTTTTGGGCATAATCCCAAATTGCTCTCCAGAAATGTTGGATGAGTTCATAGCTCTACCAACAATGTATTAGTGTCCCAGATTTCCTGCATCCCTTCAAACATTGATCATTCTCCTTTCTAGTTATATTGGCCAATCTGAGAAGTGTGAGGTGGTATCTCAGAGATGCTTTAATTTGCATTTCTCTAATAAGTAATGATTTGGAGCAATTTTTCATATGACCATGAATTGCTTTGATTTCCTCAGCTGTAAATTGTCTTTGCATATCCTTTGACCTTTTGTCATTTGGGGATTGGCTTGTTTTTTTTTGAAAATTTGACTCAGTTCTCTGTATATTTTAGAAATGAGTCCTTTGTCAGAAATACTAGTTGCAAAAATTGTTTCCCAATTTACTACATTTCTTTTGGTCTTGGTTCTGGTGGTTTTGTCTGTGCAAAAAGCTTTTTAATTTAATGTAGTCAAAATTATCTAGTTTGTTTTTAATGATGTTCTCTATCTCTTCCTGGGTCATAAACTGTTGGAAGTCAGTTTTAAAATAAATATTAAAATTTGTTTTTACATATAACTGGGGGAAATGAAATAAGATATATTTTTAAAAATCAGTTCTGGTGCTAGAAGGAGAAATAGAAATTAATTGAAGCTTCTTTTTTCTTCTTTTGAAATGGGAAATAGAGATCACAGGATTAAAACTTATAAATTAATAGTCTAGAAAATAGAAATATCATAGAAATGTAAGGTATTATTTTTAATGTCAGTGTGTGGAGAAAACAAGACTAACCTTTCAAGACCTGGATTATGTATTTTGAAAATAATTTGCTTAGGAGTTAGTTCAATTAGAGAGAGAAAAATTGAAACCAGAAAGAAATTTTAGTTAAAATTGAGTGAATGAGTATAGCCAATGTCCCAGATATTTATCACATTATCTTAAGGGTTAAATTTAGCTTAGGAACCACCAGTGGTAGTGGTGGGAAGAGGAAGGGGTGCAAGGAATATGAATTAATATAGTACCTGCATATCTACCAAGATCTGTGCTCAGTGCTTTACAAATATTTCATTTTATCCTCAAAACCCTGAGAAGTAGGTGCTGATATCACCACCACCACCCCTTTTATAGACTGAGAGAAGCTAACTTCTCCCCTAAGTATGAGAGTCTGAATTTAAACTGACTTTGACTCATGTCCCATAATTGAGTCAAAGTCAGTTTAAATTCAGACTCTCATAGTTACTGACTTGGAGACTAAGACACAGTGATCCAAGTAATAAGGCAGAATAGTCTAACTGAAAAGGGGAAAAAAGGAAAGAGTTCACCAAAGAAATTCTTTTTCTGTCTCATTTTTTCCAATCATAGGTTGGCTTTTAACTACAATCAGGGAAATGGGTCTAAAAACAAAAAAATACATTAAAAATAGAGCAAGACAATAGAAACTAAGAATATTAGCCCCCTAAAAAGGATGCAAAAATGAAGGAGATGTCTTTGTAATAGAAAGGGACTCCCAGGCTATTCTGACTGAAAGTGACTGAACCCCACCCAATCCCATTCTTTGTCTGGAGCTCCTCCAGACCACCAAAAGTGTTAAATTATGCAATGGTCTCAGCCAGCTCTTAGTTGGTGTAATTTTTACATCTGCAACTAATTGTGGTTATAAAATCCCACTCCACATTCTCCCCACTACTCTTATCCCATCTGCCCAAGACAAAGAGATGGATGGTCTGTCTATACAGGCCAGATGTTTCAATTGTCTGCTTTATTTGTTCAGTGAAAACATTAATCAAATCATTAAGACCCAAAATAGGTCTGTTTGTTGTTGGTTTTGGAATCTGAATGCTTTAATGAATATCTTACCTTCACTTGATAGACATTGGTTAGAAGACTAGACTTTTGAGTCACATAATATATAGACAGGGAAGGGAAGGGAATTCTTTTGACTTTTTTGGTATACCCAGCCCTTAGTACAGTGTCTGGTACATAGTAGGTGTTTAAAGAAATGTTTATTGACTGACTGAAAATATAATAGAGAAAGGAAGCATAAAGTTTGAGGACCTAGATTATAGAGCTGGCTTCCAATGTCATTTTTGGTTCCTGTTTACTCATTGGTTTCCACAACTATGGGATGAATTTAGATGATTTATAAAGGTCTTTCCAAACCTAAGATTATATAATCAAAATCATAATTTTATACTTACAGACTGAATACATTGATCTTGGAAATTGTATCCCAGGTCATATTGATATTTGACCAAAAGGAAAGAGATTTCTTCTATCTCATTCACCACAGCTATTTTGAGATCAATTGCTAGTTTTAAAAGGTTAATATATGTAGTGTATATATATGTATATATATATATATATATATATATATATATAGTATATATGATGCACTATCCTCTCAAAATTATATATACCAACATATATATATATATATTTATATATGTATATATACACACACACAAATACATATAAATATAAAATTTGTATGGGAAACATTATTGATATAATTGGAATTTGAGTTAACCCTCTAGAGTCCCAAAACAACAAAAGTCTGCTGTGAGTAAAATAATCATGGAATAGAAATAGAGTCATTTGAATTATCTTTCTCATCAGATAGATTTTTCTAGAACCCAGCTTTGAACTGTTTGGACCAAGAGGATATAATTCAGCTCTAAGACCCTGTCTGGGAAATCTAAAGTTTCCTTGATAAAATCTGAAGTTTTCCTTAAAAAAAATTCTTGTTCATTTTATTTATCTGCTTTTTTTCCCAGTGAACTACTCTCTCAACTGCTTTAGGAGCAGCTTTTACATAAGGATATTTTAATATGATTTTTTATTAGAAGAGATTGATTATTTAAGAAGCAAACATATGGCCTAAGCAAAGAGTAACGTCTAAATAGGTCAGAAAGGTTGTGGGATAACTCTTTTTTAAAACTTTATGATAATGTATATATATATATATATATATATATATATATATATATATTCTATCATAATCCTCAACATCAATGACCATAACTGTAACAACAATATCTAGAGTGTTTAAAGACTGTGTATTATATTATCCCTGACTTTCCTTCATCTCTGCCTACTAGTTTTTCTTAAGTCCTAACTGAAATTCCATCTTTTACTGTAAATCTTTCTCAATGTCTCTAAAGTCTAGTGTTTTTACTCTCTTATTCACTTCATAATTTTCCTATGTGTAACTTGTTTGTATTTATCTCTTTGCTTCTTGTCTCCCCCATTAGACTGAAATGTCATTAAAGGCAAGCACTGTCATTTGACTCTTTTTTTATATCCTCAGTGATCAATTTGATGTTTGAACAAAGTTATTTAATAAATGGTCATTGACTGACCAACAATACAGTATCAGTCAACAATAGCTTTGAGGGGTTGTCATGAAGATAAAATTACTCGAATTGACTGTAAAACTCTAGAGGATAAAAACAAGGTTAATAACTAGAAATTAGAGGGCGAAAAATTTTGATTTACTCTTAAGAAAAACTTAAAATTGGAGTGATTAAAGTTACTTTATAGAAAATGCCAGATGAGTTCTCTGTTATTGAAGGTTTTTACTTCTGGAATTTCAGTCTAACAAAAAAAAGGAGTACAGGCAATGGTGTACTAAAAGATTATTCAAATTCCTTTCAAGTTTTGAAATTCTATGATTCTAAGAAGTAGAAGGTGATTAAATAAGATGACTATCCCATAGAACCACTTATTCAGTCTTTTCCCAAATGATTGCATTCCCTCAATTTTCATTTCTTTGTCACAACAACAACAAAAAAGCTATAGTTTTTTTTAAATAGGTCCTTTTCTCTTTTATTTAGTCTCTTTTTGGACATAAATCTAGTAGTGATATTGCTGGGGTCAAATGGTATGCACAATTTTATAGCCTTTTGGATATAGTTCCAAGTTGATCTCTGGAATGGTTAAGTAGTTCACAACTCCACAACATGCATTAATGTCCCAGTTTTTCCACATTCCCTGGAGCATTTTTCATATTCCTTTTTTAATCATGTTAGTTAATCTGATAGTAGTATAGTAGTACCTCAAAGTGGATTTCCTTAATCAATAGTGATTAAAGAATGTTTTCATGTGACTACTGATAGCTTTGATTTCTTCTAAAAACTGTTGAACATTTATCACATGGAATATGGTTCTTATTCTTTATAAATTTGACTCAGTTCTTTATATATACATATATGTGTGTGTATATATTCCTAAAATATATATTCATATATATTCATAAAAATATGAGAAATGAGACATTTATTAGAAAAATTTCTTACAAAAACCTTCTCCAGTTTCCTGTTTTCATTATAATTTTGATTGCATTAGCATTATTGGGGGGAAATTCTTAATTTCATGTAATTGAAATTATTTACTTTACTTTCCATAATAAACTTTATCTCTTGTTCAGTCATAAACTCTTTGTTTATACATAGATGTCACAGGTACATTTTTCATGCTTCCCTAATTTATTTATATCACCTTTAAGTATTTGCCCATTTTGACCTAATCTTGGTATATCTTGTGAGATGTTGATCTATGTATAGTTTTGGTAAAAGTTCTTTCTAGTTTTCCCTGAAATTTTTGACAAATGTTGAGATCTTACCCCAAGATGTTAGATCTTTGGATTTATCAAACACCAGATTATTGCCACTTAATACTGTATACTTGTGTGCCTAATCAAATTCACTGATCCATCACTATATCCTATCTAATGACCAGAGATTTTCATTACCACTTCGTAATATAGTTTGAAATTTGGAACTGCAAGGACACTTTCTTTAACATTTTTAATTGATTTCTTTGATATTGCTGACCATTTGTTTAGCCAGGTGAATTTTGTTTCTAATTTTTCTAAATTTATGCAGGTTTATTTTATATTCTGTAAATTAACTGAATTTGTTAATTGTTTCAGCTAGCTTTTTCATTGATTCTCTAGGATTCTGTAAACATAATCTAGAAAGAGTAATTTTTTTCATTATGTATTTTACTTTGATTTCTTTTTATTGTCTTACTGCTATTTCTAGGAGTTCTAATAAAATTTGTAATAATGATGATGAGGAACATCCTTGTTTCACTCTTGATCTCTTTGGAAAGGATTCAGATTTATCCCCATTATAGATAATGGTTGATCTTGGTTTTAGATAGATACTACATAACATTTTAAAAAAAGGTTCCATTGATTCATAGCCTTTCTGGTATATTTAATTAAAATGACCACTGTGATTGTCAAAGGCTTTTCCAGCATCTATTGATAAAATCAATATTTTTTTTTGTTTTTGTTATTGATAAGACCATTTGTACTGATAATTCCCAGGGGTTTAAATCCCATCTGGTCAAAGGGTAGCATCTTTGAAATATATTACTATAATATCCATGATACAATTTTTGTATTTTTAAATTTTTGTATCAATGTTCATTAAGCAGAATTGTCAGTAGTTTTTATTCTTTTTAACATATAAAAAACAAAATTTGCATAATAAAAGGACTTTGGTAGGACCCCTTTATTTTTAAATAATTTACATAAATTTAGATTAATTGTTTCTTAAGTGTCTGATAGAATTCACTACTGTCTAGAATCTGGCATTTTCTTTAGACATCTTGATTGTTCAATTTCTTTTTTCTAAGATGGAATTATGTAAGTATTCTATTTATTTGTGTTAATCTAGGCAGTTTATAATTTTGTAAAAATTTCTCCATTACCCTTGGATTGTCAGTTGAACTGGAATATAATTGAGTAAAATAATATCAAATAATTGCTTTAATTTCATTATCATTGATATGTATTTATCCTCTTTATATTTGATACTAATAATTTGCTTTTTTTTCTTTTTCTTTTCGTAAGCAAATTAACCAATGGTTTGTCTATTTTATTGGGTTTTTATCTTACAACTAGCTTCTAGTTTTATTTTTTTCTTTAATGATTTTATTATTTTCAAATTTTTGTTTGTTTGTTAGTAAGGGGTGGGGGGTTGCAAGGCAAATGGGGTTAAGTGGCTTGCCCAAGGCCACAGAGCTGGGTAATTATTAAATGTCTGAGGCCGGATTTGAACTCAGGTACTCCTGACTCCAGGGTCAGTGCTCTGTCCACTGTGCCAACTAACCACCCCTATTTTCAAATTTTTAATCTCTTTTTTACCTAACCACCGCTATTTTCAAATTTTTTAATCTCTTTTTTGATTTCACCGAATTTCTAATTTGATATTTAAAACTCAGAATTTTAGATTTTTTCTTTTCCTAGGTTTCCCCCCCTAAGTTGAATTCACAGTTCATTGCTTTTTTCCCTTCTTTTATTGACATACATTAAAAGATATAAATTTTCCTCTAAGTACTGCTTTCACTGTATCCCACAAAGTTTGGCATGTTGTCTCATTGTTGTCATACACTCTGACAAAATTAATTATTGTTTCTATGATGTGTTCTTTTGAATTTGGCCTTACTAGCTGTGTGACCTTCTACAAGTCAATTAACTATGCCTCTCATCCAGGGTTACCTCCAGTAGTCCTGATTCATATCTGGCCACTGGACCTAGATGGTTCTGGTGGTGAAAGTGTGGCACAGCATCCCCCTTACTCAAATCTACTTTACAAGCTTTTCATGGCGTCATCTCCCTGATGTTGTGGTCTTCTTTGAAAATGTATTTATTATTATTATTATTATTGTCGTTGTTGTTGTTGTTGTTGTTGTTGTCGTTATTTAGGATTAAATTACTTAATTTCCAATTAGTTTTTAACTTTTGCTTCCTTGGAACTTTATCAAATTCTTTTGCATTAATGTCTAAAAGAGTGCAAGTGAGATTTTTATGCTCTAAACTTGGTGAACAGCTGAGGAAAAGGAATATCCTTTACTATTCCATTAAAATTTCTCTGGAGTTTGATCATATTTAACTTTTCGAAGATTTCATTCAACTTGATATTTTTGCTATTTATTTTATGGTTCAATTTATCTAGATCTGAGAGGGGAAATTTGAGTATTCTCTTTAGTATGGTTTAACTGTCCTCTTCCTTCTGGAATTTATAACTTTTCCTCTAAGATCTTGGAGGTTAAGCCATTTAATTGCACATATATCCAGAATTGCTATTACTTCATTGCATATGATTTCTTTTAGAAAGATGGAATTGACATTCTTTATCCTTTTTTAATTATAGTTTTTCTTTTATTTTTTCTGAGATCAATATTACCACTTCTGTTTTTTACTTTAGCTGATGAATATTGTTTTTCCTCCAACCTACTTTAACTTTGCATATCTTTGTATTTCAAGGGTATTTCTTGAAAACAACATATTGTTAAATAGTCATTTCTGTTATGTACAGATATGAATTTGTTTTATTCACATTCACAGATAGTATTGCTATTTGCCTCCACCATGTTTTATTCTGTTTAGTTTTTTCTTTCTTTTTATCCTATTCTTCTAAAGTCTGTTCTGCTTCTGATCACCTTTTTCTTTTATCTCCCCTCCCTTTCATCATCTCCTCCCCTTCCTCCTCTGTTGTGTAAGTTAGATTTAAATTGCAAATTGAGTGTATTTTCCCTTTTTTGAAAAAATTTAGATGTGAATTAAATACAAATGCCATCTGGCCTCCCCCAATAACATTTACACTTCCATTGTAAAAGTTCTTCCTTACATGACTTTTATTATGAGTTAAACTTGTAAATATTTGTTCTTCCTTTTACATCTCGCAGGTCATCCCTCTTTCTCACCGATTCATTTTTTAAAAATCATCTCCATATAATCAACTCACTCATATTCTCTTTCTTTGGATAATTCTTCTACTAGCCCTAATAAGAATAAAGTTCTTAGAAATTACATCTATTATATTCCGATAAAGAGAGGTAAACAATTTAACTTCCTAATTTAACTTTTCAAATACTTACCTTTAATGTTTTTCTTGAGTCTTATATTTGAAAGTCAAGTTTTCTATTCTGTTCTGGTCTTTTCATCAGGAATGCTTTAAATTAATTTCTTCATTAAATATTATTTTTCCCCTTGAAGGATTATACTCAGTTCTTGGGTAGGTTATTCTTGCTTGTAATCCCGACTCTTTTACCTCTCAGAATATCATTTTCCAATTACTCTGTTTCTTTAAGATGGAAGCTTCTAAATTTTGTCTGATCAATAATGTAATTCCATAGTATATATCAATGATTTCTTTCTAGTTGCTTTCTAGTTGCTTGTTGCTTTCTCTTTGTTTTGGGAAGTCTGGAATTTGGCTGGAATATTCTTGGAAGTGTTCATTTTGGGATTTTTTTTGACGTGATCAGTGTATTCTTTCAATTTCTGCTTTGCTTTTCCGTTCTATGATATGAGGATAGTTTTCCTTGATAATTACTTGAAAAATGATGTCTAAGCTCCTTCTCTAATCAAGACTTTTTATTATTCCAATCATTCTTACATTATCTCTCTTGGATCTGTTTACCAGATCACTTGTTTTTCTACTGATGTATTTTCATTATTTTGATTTTTTTATTGCTTTCTGCTGTTTCATAAAGTCATTAACTTCCAAATGCTCAATTCTAATTTGTAAAAAAATTTATTTCTTTAATGGTTTTTGTACACTTTTTCCATTTGACCAAGTCTGGTTTTGATCCACTTATTCTTTAAAATCAGATTATTTAATTACCAAGTTACTTTTAGTCTAACTTGTACCTAATTTTTATGGCATTATGATCTATAAACAATGCTTTTAATATTTCTCCCTTTTGCATTTCATTGTGGCATTTTTAATGCTCTAATACATGGTCAATTTTTTTGTAGGTGCCATATACAACTGAACAAAAGATATTTCTTTCTATCTCCATTTCTAACTTATCCAAAATTCTATTCACTTTCTTTTTTTTAATTTATTTTTTATTCTCATTTTTACAAATGTTTTTTTACATTAATAAAATATTCTTGTTTACAAATAAACAAAATACCCCTCCTCCCCATAAATATAGATAGATTTGTAAAGGGGAGAGAAAAAAATTAAAATTAAAAAATAATAATATTAATAATTGTAGGTATGGCCAGGTGGTGCAGTGGACGAAGCACCAGCCCTGGAGCCACAAGCACCCGAGCCCATATCCTGCCTCTTAACCCAACAATCACCCAGCCATTTGACGTGCAAGCCACCCGATCCCCACTGCCCTGCAAAAACCAAAAAAAAAAAAAAAGGAAAAAAAAGACCCAAAATAAAATAAAATAGTAATAATTGTAGGGGTGGCTGGGTGGCAGACAGATCATTGGCCCTTGAGCCAGGAGCACCTGGGTCCAAATCTGGCCCCAGACACCCAAAGATCACCCTGCTATGTGGCCCCAGGCAGGCCACCCAGCCCCATTTGCCCTGTACCCTCGCCCAAATAATAATAACAAAAGATGTGCTTGAGTCTTTGTTCCAACACCAACAACTCTGTCATGGGTGGATCTCATTCTTTCTGATAAGTCCATCACAAAAATTACTTCCATATTTTTCCACCCATTGCCATTGCTGATCGCAACTCCCTCCTTTCTTATTTCTCCACTACCATGTACTATATTTTCTCTCTCCTTTCACTCTGACTCTGCTGTAGGGATGCTGAGTGGCGCAGCAGAAAGATCCCTGGTTCTGGGGCCAAGAAGCCCTGAGCCCCCATACCATCCCTTAGGCCCAGAATCCACCTGGCCCTATGGTCCTGGGCAGGCCTTCCAATCCCAGCCCCTTGCAAGAAGTAAGAAAGAAAATGTGTTATATGTGACCATTCTTCCCCCATGGTCCATCCTCTCCTCCTTTATTCACATCCCCACCCCTTCCGCCTGCTCCCCCCCTCCTTCTTACTCCAGATGTCTATACCCCATTGAGTATATATACTGTTTCCTCTCCTAGCCATCTCTGATGAGAGCAAAGGTTCCCTCATTCCCCCTTGCCACCCCCCTTCCATATCATTGCAATAGCTCGTTGTAATAAAAAAAATCTTATTATGTGAAATATCTTGGAATATTCCCCCTCTCCCTTTTTCTTTCTCCCATTCCATTTCCTTTTTTTTCTATTGACTCCATTTTTACACCATATTTTATCTTCGAATTCAGGTTTCTCCTGTGCTTCAACTATAAAAGCTTTCTCTACCTGCTCTATTAACTGAGAAGGTTCTTATGAGTATTATCAATTTCATTTTTCTATGCAGAATTACATGCAGTTCATCCTCATTAAGTCGCTCATATTTCCCCCCTCTCCTCCAATCTCCGTGCTTCACCTGAGTCCTGTATCTGAAGATCAAACCTTCTGTTCAGCTCTGGCCATTCCAAAAGGAACCTTTGAAATTCCCCTGGTTCATTGAAAGTCCATCTTTTTCCCCTGGAAGAGGACATTCAGGCTTGCTGGGTAGTTCATTCTTGGCTGCATTCTAAGCTCTTTTGCCTTCTGGTATATTGTATTCCAAGCCCTACGAGCTTCCAATGTAGTTGCTGCTAAGTCCTGTGTGATCCTGACTGCAGCTCCATGGTATTTGAACTGTGTCCTTCTGGCTGCTTGTAATATTTTCTCTTTGACTTGGGAGTTCTGGAACTTGGCTATAATATTCCTAGGGGTTGGTTTTCTGGGATCTCTTTCTCTGGGGGATCGGTGGATTCTCTCCATTTCTATTTTGCCCTCTGCTTCTAGAATATCAGGGCAATTTTCCTGTAGTTATTCTTTGGAAAATGATGTCAAGGCTCTTTTCCTGATCATGCCTTTCAGGTATTCCAATAATTTTTAAATTATCTTTCCTAAGTCTGTTTTCCATATCAGTTGTTTTTACAATGAGATATTTCACATTTTCTTCTAATTTTTCATTTTTTTGGTTTTGAAGTATTGATTCCTGATTTCTGGTAAATTCATCAATCTCCCTGAATTCTATTCTTTGTCTGAAGGATTTGTTCTCCTCAGAGAGTTTTCTTATCTCTTTTTCCATCTGGCCAATTTTGCTTTTTTTAAAGCATTCTTCCCCTCAATAACTTTTTGAACTGTTTTATCCATTTGACCTAAGCTGGTTTTTAGCATGCTATTTTCTTCAGCATTTTTTTGGATTTCTTGACTAAGCTGCTGACTTCATTTTCATGTTTTTCCTGCATCTCTCTCTTTTCTTTTCCCAGTTTTTCTTCCAACTCCCTCATTTGATTTTCAAAGGCTTTTTTTGAGCTCTGTCATAACCTGAGCCCAATTTCTGTTTTTCTTAGAGTCTTTAGATGCAGGAGCTTGTGCTTCCTCATCTTCAGACTGAGTATTTTGATCCTTCTTGGGCTCATTTGCAAAATAATTCTCAATAGCCTTCCTTTTGTTTCTTTGCTTGCTCATTTTCCCAGCCTGGGCCTGGTTTGGGGTGTTTCCTGAGCTTTTGGGACACTCCCACAAGGGTCTCAGTGTGTGAGGCTCTGTCCTCCCTCCTGGTCTGTGAATGACCATAAGCACCCCACTCTGCCACGGGGCTGAGGTGGGGGGGGGCCCTGCTGTTCTATGTGGGGCCTAGACTGTGATCAGGATCTGAATGTGGTCAGAGCCCCAGAGTCCTGTTCCAGAGGCCAAGGAGAGAGCTCTGAAGTGAAGTCTCTCTCTCTTCACTCCCCTCACTCAGCTCAATGGGCTCATGCCCTGGGGGCTCCTGCTTACCTGCTCTGCCTGCTTCTGTTTCCTGGTCTGGGCTGCTGAAAGACCAAACTGCTCCCTGTGTGCCCTGAGGGCTGGGCTCCAAGTGCTTGCTCTGGCAGAGGTCTGTTCCCCTGCTGTTCCCCCACTTTGTGTCTGGTGCTCCTCTGGGTGCAGCTCAGGAGACTCCCCCGCTGCTGTGAGCCTTGGCTTCCAGCGCCCTGGGGCTGACTCTGGGAGGCTGAGGGTCTTTCACTCTGGCAGGCCACCCCTCTGGCGGGCCCCCCCCTCTGACCCCGGGGAGCAGAGCCTTTCTGCTCTTTTCCAGGTTACCTTGAGTAGGAGAACTGCCTCACTGGGTCCCTTTGTGGATTCTGTCTCTCGAAACTTTAGTTAGAGTCCTTAGTTTATGAGTTTTTATCAGAGAGCTCCTGAGACTGGATCTCTTCTTGTCCCCATCTTGGCTCTGCCCCCCTCTATTCACTTTCTTAACTTCCTTCTTGTTTATTTTATGGTTAGATTTATCTAGCTCTGAGAGAGGAAGGTTGAGTCCCTACCAGTAAAATTTGTATGTCTATGTCTTCCTATAACTCATTTAACTTCTCTAAGAATTTTGGATGGTATACTATTTGATTCAAATTTGTTTAGCGTTGATTTTTCTTCATTGTCTAGAGTACCTTTTAGAAAGAGGGAGCTTCCTTCCTTGTTCCTTTGAATTATATATATTTTTTGCTTTTTTTTTTCTGAACTCAGGATTGTTATCCCTGCTATTTTCACTTCAACTGAAGCATAACATATTCCACTCTAGCTTTTTACCTTTACTTTATGTGTATCTTTCTGCTTCAAACGTGTTTCTATAAATCATATATTGTAGAATTCTGATTTTTAATCTACTCTGCTATCTATTTCTATTTTATGGCAGAGTTCATTCCATTCACATTCACAGTTATAATAATGAACTCTGAAATGCTCTCCATCTTATCCTCCACCCCATTGTACTTTTCTCATTCCTTTTACCCTATCCCTCCTCATATTCCTTGCTTTTGACTGCTACTTCCCTCAACCTGACCTCCTTCCATCAGTTTCCCCTACCTTATCTTTCCCCTTTCAGTTATAATTCCCTGTAGGGTAAGATAAATTTGTAAACCATACTGAAATTATTTCCACTTTGAGCCAAATCTGCTAAGAGTAAGAATTAAGTAATTCAAACTTCACCCCTTCTTTCCCTCAACTCTTAAAGGTATTTTGGACCTCTTCATGGACCATATTTCTTTCTACTCTACTCTCTCTCTCCTTCCTTCATTTCCCAGAACAATCCTTTTTTTATCTGAATCAATTTTTATATCAAATTTTTTTACTTCAAAACCAACCTTCATAACTGTCATCTTCCCATGTAGGGATGTAAAGAATTCAGTGTCATTGAATAACATTTACCTTTGATTTCCTGTTTAATATTTTTATGAATCTCTTGATTCTTATATTTGATGATCAAATTTTCTACTCAGTTCTGGTCTTTCAATCAGGAAAGTTTGAAAGTCTACTATTTCATTAAATATTCCTCTTTTTCTCTGAAAGAATATGCTAATGTTTTCAGGCTAGTTGAATCTTGGTTGCAATTTGCAGTCCTTTACTCTCTGAAATATCATATTCCAGATACTCTGATGCTTAATGTTGAAACTATGAAGACCTATACACTCCTATCTGTGGTTTCCTGGACTTTCAATAGTTTCTTTTAGGATATTTGCAATAATTTCTCCTTGAGCTGAAAGTTATTGAATTTGTTTAAAATACTCCTCAACATTCTCATTTTGTGATCCCTTTCATGAGGTGATTGGTGGATTCTGTCAATAATACTTTTACTATCTGATTCTATGCAATGATAGTTTTTAACCAATTATTTTTTTCCGAGAGAGAGAGAGAGAGAGAGAGAGAGAGAGAGAGAGAGAGAGAGAGAGAGAGAGAGAAACGACATAATTCTTAAGGCAACTTTTAAAAAATTGAAGATAATAAGCTTTGGTCTTAATTTAAACTCCATAGTTCCTTCTATGAATATGAATGGCATTGTCTTAGCCATTCCCCAACTGATGGACATTCCCTCAATTTTCAATTCTTTGCCTCCACAAACAGAACTGCTATGAATATTTTTGTACAAGAGGGATTTTTACCCTTTGTAATGATCTCTTCAGGATACAGACTCAGTAGTGGCATTTCTGGATAAGAGGGTATGCACATTTTTACTCCCCTTTGGGCATAATTCCAAGTTGCTTTCCAGAAAGTTTGGATCAGTTTACAATTCCACCAGTAATGCATTAGTGTTCCAGTTTTCCCACATTCCCTCCAATATGTATCATTATACTTCCTAGTCATATTGGCCAAACTGAGAGGTGTGGTACTTCAGAGATGTTTAAAATGGTATTTCTCTAATCAATAATGATTGAGTAATCTTTCATATGACTAAAAATAGTTTTGATTTCTGTGCCTGAGAGCTGTCTTTCTTTATCCTTTGACCATTTATCAATTGAAGAATTTGGTCTTTATTATAATTTTGACTCAGTTCTCTATATTTTAAAGGAGTCCTTTGGAGGGCAGTTAGGTGGCACAGTGGATAGAGCACCAGCCCTGGAATCAGGAGGACCTGAGTTCATATCTGGCCTCAGACACTTACTAATTACCTAGCTATGTGATCTTGGACAAGTCATTCAACCCCATTGCCTTGCAAAAAGCCAAAAAAAAACCCGATTCCTTTGTTGGAAACACTAGTTGTAAAAATTATTTCTCAATGCACTACATTCCTTTTAATCTTAGATGCAATGATTTTGTTTGTACTAAAACTTTTTAATTTAATGTAATCAAAATTATCCAGGTTTTTTGTTTGTTTGGCTTTTTTTGGTATGTTTGTTTTTTTTTTACAAGGCAATGGGGTTAAATGACTTGCCTAAGGTCACATAGCTAGGTAATTTGAACCTCAGGTCCTCCTGAGTCCAGGGCTGGTGCTCTATCCACCGTGCCACCTAGCTGCCCCTCCAGTTTGGTTTTTATAATGTTCTCTATCTATTCTTTTGTCATAAAGTGCTCCCCTTTCCATAGACTTGATGGATAAACTATACCTTGTTCTCCTAATTAGCTTAAAATATTATCTTTTATGTTGAAATTCTGCACCTATTTCGATCTTATCTTGATATAGGGTATGAGATATTGGTCTAGTCCTAGTTTCTGCCAAACCATCATGCATTTTTTCCCTGCAGCTTTTATTGAAGAATGAGTTTTTATCCCAGAAGCTGGAATCTTTGGGTATTTTAAACAGTCATTTACTGCTGTCTCTTTTGCATCTAATCTATTCCACTGATCCACCACTCTATTTATTAGTCAATACAAAACAGCTTTGATGACTGATACATTATGAAATAATTTTAGATCTGGTTTGGCCAGGCCACCATCCTTTGTATTTTTTTCATTAATTCCCTTGATATTCTTGACCTTTTGTTCTTCCATATGAATTAGTAACTATTTTTTTCTAGCACACTAAAGTAATTTCTTGGAATTTGATTGATACGGCACTAAATAAGTAATTTAATTTAGGTTGAATTGTCATTTTTATTATATTAGCTTAGCCTACTCATGAGCAAATTGATATTTGCTCAGTTATTTAGACCTGATTTTATTTGTGTGAAAAGTGTTTTATAGTAATATTCATAAAGTTTCTACATCTGTCTTGGCAGGTAGACTAGCAAGTATT
Organism: Macrotis lagotis; assembly: GCF_037893015.1. Lineage (NCBI taxonomy): Eukaryota > Metazoa > Chordata > Mammalia > Peramelemorphia > Peramelidae > Macrotis > Macrotis lagotis. Next base: position 133,313,635 of record NC_133661.1, on the reverse strand, counting down.
TTATGTTATTTGAAGTTATTTTAAATGAGAATTATATTTCTATCTCTTAGTTATAAATATTTTATTTGCTTTCCAATTACATATAATGCCAGTTACCAAAAACATTTTTGCAAGGTTCTAAGTTTTACAATATTTCTCCCTTTCTCCCTCCCTCCCTTTCCTCTCCTTTTCTTCCAACAGAAGGCAAGTCTTTCCTTTTGCATCCGGGGTTTGCATAGATCAAAACTGAATGTGTCATGAGTGAAGAAACAGATCCAAAAGGAAGAAAGAAAACATTAGAGATAACAGAATTACATATTACATAAGACAACTTTTAAAAAGTGAAGATTTTTAAATAATCTTTGATCTTTGTTTCAACTTCACAGTTTCTTCTCTGATACAGATGGTATTATCCATCACAGATCCCCTAAAATTGCACTGATGGAATGAGCATGTCCATCAAGGTTGATTATCACCCCATGTTGTTGTTAAGGTGAATAATGTACTTCTGATTCTCATCTCACTCAGTTCCAATTCATTCATATCTTTCCACTTTTTTTCTGAAATCACATTCCTCATGATTTCTTTTAGAAAAATAGTGTTCCATCATATATATATATATATGTATATATATATATATATATATATATATATATATATATGTAAAACACAATTTGTTCATTCTCCAATTGATGGGCATCACCTCAATTTCTAATTCTTTGCCTCTACAAACAGAGCTGCTAAGAATATTTTTGTACTTGTGAGATTTTTACCCATTTTCATGATCTCTTCAGGATACAGACCCAATAGTGGTATTGCTGGTTCAAAGGGTATGCACATTTTTTATTGTCCCTTGACCTAATTCCAAATTGCTTTCTAGAATGGCTGGAGCAGTTCACAACTCCACCAACAGTGTATTAGTCCCAGATTTCCCACATCCCTCTCAATATTGATCTTTATCCTTTCTGGTCACATTGGTCAATCTGAGAAGTGTGAGGTGGTACCCCAGAGATGCTTTAATTTTCATTTCTCTAATCAATGATGATTTAGAGCAATTTTGCATATGACTATATATTGATTTCTTTGTCTGAGAATTTACCCTTGCATTTCCTTTGACCCTTTGTCAATTGGAGAATAACATTTTTTATAAATTTTATTAATTTTATAAATTTAAAAGTTCTCTATATATTTTAGAATTTTAGAATATTTTAGGAAATAAGTTCTTTGTCAGAAACACTAAGTAGCAAAATTGTGTCCCAATTTACTAAGTTTCCTTTGATCTTGGTTGTGTTTGTGCTTGATCTACAGTGGTTTTGTTTGTGCAAAACTTTGTAATTTAATGTAATCGAATTATCCAGGTTATTTTTTGTATAGTACTCTATCTCTTCTTTGGTGATAACTGCTCCCCTTTCCATAGTTCTGACAGGTAAGCTATACTTTGTTCTCCTACCTGGCTTACAGTATTACCTTTAATGTCAAAATCCTGCACTATTTTGATCTTATCTTGGAATGGGCTGTGAGATGTTGGTCTAGTCCTAGTTTCTGCCATGCTATCTTCCAATTTTCTCAGCAGTTTTTATTGAAGAGTGAGAAAGCTGGACTCTTTGGATTTATCAAACAATAGATTACAATAGTCATTTCCTGCTGTCTCTTTTGCACCTAAGTTTTCCACTGATCCATTACTCTGTTTCTTAGCCAGTATCAGACAATCTTGATAACTGATTCTTTATAATATAGTTTTAGATTTGATATGGCTAGGCTGCCTTCTTTTGCATTTTTTCCCATTAATCTCCTTGATATTCTTGACTTTTCATTCTTTCACATGAATTAAGGTATAATTTTTTTCTAGCTCACTAAGGTAATTTTTTTTGGAAGTTTGATGGGTAGGACACTAAATAAGTAGTTTAATTAAGGTAGAATTATCATTTTTATTATTTTAACTTGGCTTAACCATTAGCAGTTGATATTTGCCCAGTTATTTAGATCTGATTTTATTTGTGTGAAAATTGTTTTGTGGTTGTTTTCTTAAAGTTTCTGAGTCTGTCTTGGCAGGTAGACTCCCAAATATTTTATGTTGTCCAAAGTTATTTTAAAAGGAATTTCTCTTTCTATCTCTTGCTGCTGTACCTTGTTTGAGTTGCTAATTGTTTCCAGTAGTTTTTTTAAGAAGAACTTTTAGGGTTCTCTAGGTAGACCATCGTATCATCTGCAGAGAGTGAGAGTTTTGTTTCCTCATTCCTAATTCTAATTACTTCAATTTCTTTTTTCATCTTATTGCTAAAGCTAATATTTCTAATAAAATATTGAATAGTAGTGGTGATAATGGGCATCCTTGTTTCATTTCTGATCTTAATTTGAATGCTTCTACCTTAACTCAAATACATATAATGTCTGTTGGTAGTTTCAGCTAGATACTACTTATCACTTTAAGGAATATTCCATTTATTCCTATGCACTCTAGTGTTTTTAGTTGGAATGGATGCAGTATTTTCCCAAAAAGCTTTTTTGGCATCTATTGAGATAAGCCTATGATTTCTGGTAGGTTTATTATTGATATGGTCAACTTTGCTGATAGTTTCCTAATACTGAATCAACCTTGCGTTCCTAGTATAAATTCTGCTTGATCATAGTGTATTATCCTAGTGATAACTTGCTGGGATAACTTTGTTAATATTTTATTTAAAATTTTTGCATCTATATTATTAGGGAAATTAGTTTACAATTTTCTTTCTCTGTTGTGACTTTTCCTGGATTAGGTATCAGCACCATATGAATGCCATAGAAGGAATTTTGCAGACCTCCTTGTTCACCTATTTTTTTCAATAGTTTATATAGAATTGGAATCAATTGTTCCTTGAATGGTAGAATTCTCTTGGGAATCCATCTGACCTTGGAGATTTTTTTCTTATGGACTTCATTGATTTTTTTTTGAATTTCTTTTTCTGAGATAAAGTTTATCTAAGTACATAATTTTCTCTTCTTTTAACCTGGGCAATTTATATTTTTTATAAATATTCATCCATTTCATTTAGATTATAAAATTTATTGCCATACAGTTAAGCAAAATAATTCTGAATTAGTTCTTTAATTTCTTCCTCATTGGTGTGGAATTCACCTTTTTCATTTTTGATACTAGTAATTTGGTTTTTTCTTTTTTTCTTTTTTTGATGACTTCTTAAAATATATGTCTAGACCCTTTTTTGACCAGGGTTTTCAGGTAGTCCAATAATTATTAACTTATCTCTCCTGGAAGTATTTTCCAAGTCAGTTGTTTTTCCAATAAGATATTTTACATTTTGTTCTATTTTTTCATTTTTTTAAATTTTTCTTAACTAATTCTTGATGTATCATAAAGTCATTAGCTCCCACTTGCAATATTCTAATTTTCAAGGAATTAATTTCTTCAGTTACCTTTTGTATCTCCTTTTTTATTTTGAAAATTCTATTTTTAAAGTTGTTTTCTTTTTCCATTTGTCCAATCTCTATTTTTGAGGGTCCAATTGTACTTTTAAACTTATCCTTTTCTTTGGTTAGTTATTCAATTGTATTTTTAAGAGTTGTTTTCTTCAGTCAATTTCTGTAGCTTTTTTCCCAAGCTGTTGAATATCTCTTATATATTTCTCCTTTCCCAACTCTTCTACTTAATTTTTAAAATCCTTTTGATTTCTTCCAAGAGGATTTTTTGGACTGGAGACCAGTTCATATTCTCCTCTTTAGTTTTACATATAGGCCTTTTTGCATTGTTGTCTTCTGAGATGATGCTTTGATCTTCCTTATTGGCAAAGTTCTGTATTTTCCTGAAAATAAGACTGGGTCTTATATTAATTTTGGCTCCAAAAGATGAACTAGGGCTTAATTTTAGGCTATGTCTTATTATTTTTTCATGTGTATCAATCTATATTTATTCATGTATTCATGTACAGCAACCTTCATTTATTCATGTACAAAAATCACCACTTATTCAAATTCAATCATGTTATCTTCTTCTGGAACATCATCATAACTCTCAAACATCATCATAACTCTCTATCTAAACCCCAAATTCTGGCCTGAATTTCTTGTAACTCCATTTCCTGTAGAATCATTGATCCAATCTCTCATGTCCCGCAATTGTGCTTTCCTTAAATGGACACTTCTTGTCCATGTAGCCTAATTATAGTGCCTTGGCAACATGACTGTAAGTTATTTTATCCCATGAATTCTTCACTGAAGTCACAACTTCTTGCACACTTGGCTTCATGGCATTTTCATGCTGATATCTCTCCATTTCATTTTCAATATAATTATTTTTTTGCAAGGTATACAGGGTTAAGTGGATTGCTCAAGGCCACACAGCTAGGTAATTATTAAGTGTCTGAGACTTGATTTGAACTCAGGTACTCCTGACTCCAGGGCCGGTGCTTTATCCACTGTGCCACCTAGCCGCACCCAATGTAATTATTAATTTCCATGTGCAAATGGTCCTTGAATGTCTTGTTGATTGCAATATCAAGAATTTGGAGATAGGCAGTCATTCCTATTGGAATCATTTTTTGATCTATTCTTCTCTCTGCATGTCTTCAGCATGACAGGTACTGGCTGAGTCCTATACTAGCAGACCTCTTTGGTCACCTTGCAAAACAAGTGGCAATTAAATCGACCCCTTTACGTATAACTTTTGGTCTGGGCCAGGATTTTTATAGTTTCAAGAATATAAATGCCTGAAAAACATTCAAACTTCTCTTTCTTGCCCTTAGTAATGATTGGAGGTGGGGCTTTTTTTTTCCATCCAGACATTATCAAGTGCACACATTATTTGTGCATTGTGTCCATATGCTGATTGATCATTTGGCAATAAGTTTTGACTTCATCTGTTCACATAGGCATTTACCTCTCAGCCAAAGATGCCTGCTTGAATATTTACAAATGCTTAATTATAACATATTATTTAAGCATTGTCAATAATATTATTTATTTATATTTAATTATATATTAATATTGCTACTTTATAATTCAATATATATATCCTGTCTTGCAATGGATACACTAAATCTGTCCATCTGGCTGATAATCTTAACTGGGGCTTATTTTTAGGTTAGGGCTTATATTGTGAGCATCCTGAAAAATTCATGCTAGTATATCTTTTCCAGTTAGGTCTTGGTTTTGGGGAAAATATGTTAGGTTGCTATAGTTAGGGCTTTCCTCAATTTCTATCTCATGTTTAACCTAGTTTGTGGTTTTTAAGGCCTTTGGGTAGAAAGCATGTTCATCAATCTTGCAAGTGTTGGGGCTTCTGCTCTATTGTTGGTGGCTTCCCCACTTTGCTGACTTTAGATGGTCTAGTCATGCTCACTGCTTTGAAATTCTGGAACTTGCAATATGTCTTCTATCTTGGACGTGGAGGCCTCTCAGCTGGCTTGTTCTGTCTCTAGCCTGCTGAACCAGGACCTAGGGGTCTCTTTGGTGAGTTGATTATGGTTGAGACTTTCCCGCTGCCATTCCCACCCTTGCCTGCACTGGATCACACTCCACCTGCTCCCTAGTGGGACAAACCTTTCCAGAAGTCCTTCCAAGAAACCTAAAGCTAGAAAATATTTCACTCTGTCTTTGTGCAGGTTCTTTCTCTCCAGTATCCATTTGGAGACTTGATTAATGCTATTTCTGAGGGAAATTCAAAAGAATTTAGGAAGTTCATGGATTCTTTCCACCATCGTGGCTCTACCACCTCCCCTTCCAATTCTATTTTAGGGTGTTACTTTCTTCAGTATATTTGTGCCCCTATTACCAAGCTGTTAATATTGTCTTTTCACAATTTTCCTCTTTTGCTTACTTGCTTTACTTAATTTTTACTTTAATCATCTTAACTGATTTTGAAAGTCATTCTTAGCTCTTCCAGCAATTTGGGGGGGGGGGAGGTGGCTTATTTCCAAGACATATTTTTTCCCTTGAGGTTTTACTTGTAGCTGTTGTGACTCCTTGTCTACTTTGTTTATGTTCTAATCTTTCCTGTCATCATAGTAACTTTCTATTATCAGGTTCCTTTTTGGTATTTGTTTATTTTTCTACCCTATTTTTTGATCAAGAACTGTATATTAATGTTGCGCTCTATTCCCCACTCAAGGAAGGGGTATTACCTCAAGCTTTAGGTTTTTGCCTTGCTGTTTTCAGAGTTAATGCCTTGGGGTTGGAAGTTTTTAATACTGCTAAGGTAGTATGGTCTTTGGAGAGGTGTCATCATTACTCTCTGATGTGCAGTCTGGTTCATGCCCAGGAGGAACCCCTAAAGCCTTGGGTTAAAATTAATACTTCCTTCCAGGTCCCTCTTTCCTTAGAACTATAAATCAGGGTCCCTGATTTCTTGAGGCCAGAAGTGATAATACTATCCATCAGAGCTTTCTTCCATTTGGCAAAATGGACTTCTCTCTACTCTTGATCTATCACCCATAAGTGGAAATAGACAATGGAATTTCCAAACAATGTCTTGTCTTGTGTCTGATGCTGGCACAATATTACTCTGTAATCTCTTTCTGACTAGTTGCCAGGTTCCGCAACTGCCACTGGCTAGGGAGCTCCTAAAGCTGCTTTTATCTCTACCACCTATTTCCACTACTTTGGTTTCATCCAAGTGGACTCTGGGCTGGAATACAGTCCTACTCTAAACTTTTTGTAGACTGCCATTCCAGAATTTGATTTGAGGTCTTTGGAGGGGAACATTGGGAGATTTTGTCTGAGTGCCTCTATACTCAGCCCTAGTAGAAAGGAGACAAGAAAAGCCTGAGGGAAAATGCTAGCCTCATGATAAAGTACTTTAGGAGATCATATTAGTAGTATCATTTCAGTGACATCTGGAGAGGTTTCATCATCCCAGGCTCTTGTAAATGTCCTTTATTCTGTCAAAGTAAAGTTCTGATTAGATATTCATTTCTTTGAATTTTGAAGTCTTTTTGATCTTTAAGAGTCATAATTTGAGATGCCTGTCTTAAAGACATCAAATCACAGATTTTTGAAACTGAGAAAGACTTCCAAGATTAACTGTCAACCCCTTCACTTTTTTTCAGATAAGGAAATGCAGACTTAAAAGAAATATTGATTTGCTCATGATCATACAGTTAGTAAGTATCTCAAGTTATCAGTGTTCTAATTATATGACACTTTATTAGGATGACACCGTAAGAGAAAATGAAGTCTATTATATCCTTTATGCTAGACAAAGAAGTATGCGTTTTATTCTAGAAACAACAGAGAAACACTAAAGATTTTGTAACTAGTGACATGGTTAGACCTGTGATAATTCTGAGATTTTATATGTACTCTATAGGCCAATTACTATGCATCTTAAATTCTAGACTTATTCTCACCAGGTTTGATCATGGTCAACTGAGGAAGGTCATAAACGGACCTTCCTTCCTTCCCCCCCCTTCCCTTCCCTTCCTCTCGGTCTCTCTCAGTCTCTCTCTCTCTCTCTCTCTCTCTCTCTCTCCCCACCCCTCTCCTCTCTCTCTCTCTCTCTCCCCCATTTGTATTTGTCCAAGAAAATCTCCAACAAGCTTGGGTTTAGTTTGAGTCTAGGTTTCCACAAATGGGTAAAGATGAAACTCAGTTCCTAAAGCAGTACTTAAAATTATTAATGTAGATCAGGTATAGGATAGCTCTTTTTTTCACCTCACTGAAAACACAAAAATCAGAGACCTCACTAGAGCCCATAAAAAACAACAACTTGAAGCCACATAAAACACTCACAGGATTCACAGGAGCTTATAAGCAGATGTGTAAACCACATAAAGCACTCATATAACCTATAAAATCCCCTTATACACTTTAGAATCTGCTCATGTAAATGAACTTAGAGTTGCCATCTGGATGAGTCTCACATTCTGGTGAATCTCTTGTTTCCTTGCATTCCTATATAATTTGCGCAATATTCACAGTCATTGCATGGGTGCAAAAGAGATATGTGAAAGACCTTAGTTTAAAAAGTCCAAGATTTTGCACTGTATGCAGGGTTATCTCCAGGCATCCTGATCCATTTCTGGTCACTGGACCAGATGACTCTGGAAAAGAAAGTAAGACAATTGACTTTGCATACCTACTCCTCCCCCATTTAAATCTAATTCACTTGCATTCATGGCAAGATCCTTTTCAATAATGGACTAGCAACAACGACCATCCACAAAATTGAATCAAAATCCATAATAATACCATATGATTTATAATCTCTCCTCCACCCTATCACACCCCAAAGATAAATGGACTTTGAAAATTACTGACATAATCCCAATTTATTCTCATTGGGACTGCATTTTGTGAATAATTCCCTGAAATATTCTCATAGTATTAACCAAGGTGAAGGTTACCTTTTGGAAGTTAAATATACCTTAGAATAAACTCAACAAGAAATTTTCATCATAGCAGATCTTCACTGTCTGAATGACTCATTGAAGTTAGAAAGAAAAGTAGGCAAAGAATAGACACAGGAGTTTCTAATCTTTTTTTTGGTCCCATAGGTTCAGAATTTCTACAACTGTCCTTGAATTCAAGATTTGAATTTAGACTTAGAAATTTTGGTGAAAATTTGGTTCTGAATTATATTTCCTGTAATTTTAAGCAAATTACATAAATTCTTTCTTCACACTTACAAAATGAAAGGGTTAAACTGCATAACCTCTAAATCCCCTCTGGTCTCTAAATATATGAACCTATAAATTAGAGAGAAAGTTTCATTTCAATTCCTTTATGAAATTTTGCAAGAGAATTAATTCCTTAGCTTACCATACTTTTAAAAATAGGGTCATTAATTCAAAGAAGTTGTTTATAAAGTTATTTAATTTAGACCTCAGAATATATTTTTCTGTCACCTGTATGCCTAAGATATTTTTTCTCTTTTGAGTATATTTTTGTCTGTTAATTTAGTAAATTGCCATAGGAATTCACATATTGTGAAAAAATTAACATATTATAAAAAAATTTCCTGAATTCAAACCAATTAGCTAATGCTTAAAAATAATGGTTCATTATTATTTGGCATTCTAAAGTCATTCTGAGGTATAAATGAATAATATCCATTCAATAGTATCAGTGACCTTTAATACAAAGAAAAGTTGAGTATGATTGCATCATTTGAAAACATTATCAGTTTTTGAAAAAATACTTAGCATTTATTGAACTACTTGTTCATATTTGAGAGGAAAAGAATGTTATTTTAGAAATAAAGTACAGATTCATTCAATGTATCACATTTAGAACAGATTATAAGTCTTTAAAGTATCTGAGAGACTTTGATCCCTCCCCCATATGTTCTTGTGTCTTTCTCTCTTTAAATAAGGAATAGCATTTTTTAGAATTAAAGAGTTCAGAATAGCAAGGAATTTCAGAAGTCAACTAATCTAACTCAAATCTAGTGAGTAAGCCTTCCCCACTCCTTCCCATATCGATAAAAAAACCAATAAGCATTTATTGAATTTCTCTCTAGGTCAAGCAGAGTGTTAAGTGAATAACAAACTTAAAATGAAATAGGCAGTTGTCATCTAGGCAATGCTGGAAGATCTTTAGGAGGGGATTCCTACAACCCCCTGAGTCTGTGCATTCCAATTTCTCATGGTTAGGACCTGTTTTAATACATAGAGCCAAATTCCGCCTTTGCAATTCCCAGCAACTGCTCCTAGTTTTTCCTTCTGGGAACAAGTAAAACAACTCATCAAATACTTGAGGATAGTTGTCATGTTCTGCTTAAGTTTTCTCTTCTATAAGTTCAACATCACTTGTAATTTTAATCATTCCTTATATGGAATAGTTTCCAGTTTCTTCACTGTCCTGGACACTGCTTTCTGGATATGATTCATTTTCTCAATGCTATTTTTAAAATGTAGTATGCAGAATTGAACATAGTATTCAAGATGTCTTCTGACTATGGTAGAATACACTGTCACTATTACCCACTCTGGCTATACTGGACAAATTAATTTTAATAATGCAATCTATTATGTTGACCTTTTTTTTAGAGTCCATAACAATCTTTTGATTATTTATATTAAGGTTGTGCCCTACTAAGACTAGTCTTTATCATATGAATTATTTTATGTATATTCCTCTCCATTCTGTACTTGTATAGATCCAGTTCTAGTTAATATGTACATTAGAAATTAACTTACTGGAATTTGAACTATGAAAATGAGGGAAATGGTTCCCCAGGATTTGCTTCTACTGCTTGAATAATCATGTTTACATGAAGAATAAGCCATCTACCTATCTAAATATCAACTCCATTGGCAAAGTCAGTTTTCTAATATTGGTGCTGTATTCCACAAACTTCAATGTAACAGGAAACTGGATAATGGCTCCCTTATTTCAGAGCAGAGGAAGTGAGCTTTGCCTTTTGTATCTTCGTGTGTATTTTAGAACATGTGCAGGTATTCTATGACCATTATCCATCAACATACTCATTGGTGAAGAAGAGCTTATTGATTGGCTGTGAAGTGGAAATGAGATGTTTTTCCTTTATACATTCAAAGAGAAGGATGGCATTTGGTTGTGAACATGGCATAGCTTAGTTTTTATATCTCTATTATATTATTATTTCCTTCTCTTATATGTAGTATATGTAGTATTGAAGATTTTGAGATGAGAAGGAATCAGAAATTCCAGTACTGAGAATTCATGATCAGGTCTGGTAAAGTGTCAGTGAGGTCCTGAAAAATGAGCTGAAGGATTCAGTTCATCAAAATACTGGAAGTAAATGAATGGCTTTATCAAGTTGCTATTCTCCATTCAAAAATAAACAGGTAAATACTTTTTAGCAACTCCCTTAAGGTTGAACCCATTATCTCCAGTAACTTAGTGGTGGGTGAGGAAATGTATTATTTCTTTTACTTAACATTTTAAAAATCTTTTAGTAAACAGTCCTAGGTAATAGTTATTTTAGTGAGCTAAATGAAATGAGATAGTACTTACATTAAGGCATAGTATAAGGGAATTACTAATTATAAATGGCAACTGATTTCAGGATTAGAAAGCATCAAAAATAGGGCACAAGCTGAAATGACTTAGTTGATAGAAATATAGAGGTCCCATTTATATCCTCTAACTCTGAGGAGAAAATATAGCTTCATCTTGTGCTGGAGAATCCAAGACATAACATAAAGGGGAGTTGGAATAAGGATTTCATAAAGTGTATAGGGGCTATATGATATTGTTGTACTGAGTAATGTAAGGGAAAAAAGGAAGGGTTAAGGGAAAAGAAACAGACCCTAAAGTTAAAAGGACAGACTCTCCTGATGCTTATGTTAAATCTAGATCTGTGGCACCAGATGGCAAGAAAATATTCATGTTGATGAAATACACTGGGTGTTATTCTAAACAGAAGTGCCCATGTAATTATGATTAGCATGCACTTCCCAAGTGAAATAGGGCCATGAGTCTGGCTGCCCTGTGCCTGGAGAGTGTCAGTATGTGTTTCAATGGTTTTCTTAGATAATTAATGTTAGGAATAGATAAACCAGTTTTCTACAGCCCTCCTTCCAACCTCAAAATCTAGGTAATTTTTATTTTAGGAAATCTTCACTGTGGAATGACATTAATATTAGTTAAGACCACATTAGGTCCATAGTACAAACTGAATGATGACTTGAAGAGACAGTAGAATATGTAAGTTAAATTCAGAGTAAAGTTCTCTCTACCACATTCATTACATTATTTTTTTCAATTCCAAACTTTATCAAGTTTACCAAGTCAACCACCATCCATATTCCATTCTTCAAATGCCAATGGGCAGTATCAAAAAGATGGAGTATTTACTTTCTTTCTTAAAAAAGGAAACAAAGATCTCTCATATGAGTCAAAGTAAAGAAATAACCCTATTTATACTTTCCCACCAATTTCTTATTGGAATAGTTTCTTATGAATGTTGACAAAGAGCCATATATCCCTCCAGTACTATTTATCATAGGGTCTCACTAAAAAACAAACTAACTTAAAACATCATTTCTTTTTTAATGATCAAATGAATGGGTCTCCAGAACAGAAAGAATTGTAATTTTGGTTCACATGTTCTCTTTTAAGAAAGGAAAGAATTAAGCTAATTAATTTTTATTAATGCTGAGGAATTCTAGTCACATATTTAGTGAGATTAAATGATGATCTAGGACTTTCAAGTCTCTCCCTACCTCAATCCACATACAAGTCAATCTGACTCCTTATCTTCGTCACCTCCCACAAAGTTTCAAAATTTATATAATCTGGCATTAAACAAGGAGTCACTATATTGTTCTAGGAATCTTCAAAGTATAGTTTAATAAAAACAATTGGTATGAAATCTCCTCCCATCCAAAAATGCCTCCTTGATATACTTAAGTGACTGAAATTCATTCTGTTAGATTCATATTAGTGTTATTAGCTAAAGTTGGGAATGAAGGAGGGCCTAAGGATCATTAGTTAAAATTTACATTGAAATTTGCTTTTCACATATTTATATGTTACCTCTCCTACTTGTTTGAAGTGAAAGAAATGTTGTAAATACATTTTTACATTTACTCCTTTTCATATCTAGCAAAGTGTTCTTTGTTTATGAGAGACACCCAATCAATTTATTTTCTATATATTCCTTGGAATCTCCCTCAACTCATACATAGGTGCCCAGACAAGTTATTTCAGGTTCAAGCTACTCTGAGGATTTGTAACCACTCAAAATCATAGCTAAATATTCCCTACCAATGTGTTTACTTTTACAAGCCAACTAGAAGAAATTCTAGACATTTAATAAAAGTTAGCAAACAAAATTACAAATGAAAATTCCTATCTTTACCCATGGACACGGAACATGTATGAGGAAGGTTCATTCCTTCAGAGAACACTCAGGAAAAAAAGAGTTTGAATGGAGAACTGCAAATAGAGAACTATGTTTCCAGAAATCACACACAGGCACATATCATGAACCCATGTGACCAAGGGCACACTAATAAGAAGTACATGTGTCTAGGGAACTTAGATTTCTGTCTCTTCAGGCTATCAAAGTTTTTGGATCATGTCATGACACATGTCATGACAGTTACCATCATCTGGGACTTTATAGCCATGATTTCTGATAAGGATCATATTTTCTTCATAGGGTATCATCACCAGTTTCATGCTCACTAAGAATTTCTTTGCTGCTGGTTTCTGGGCTTTAGATTCTCAAAGATATCAAATAAACTAAGCTGTCATCTACTGAGAGACAGACTGATAAGACCAGGCCAACAAATCTTTAATCAAAAGTGAAATTATGTATGAGTCATCATATTCAGCTAATGACAGCCGAAGAAAAGCTAGACAAAGTGCTCCTGATTAAAAATAAATCAGTTCTTTGAAATCTTTGTATCTTATGACATAAGATCGGTCTGTTGTCCCAAATAATTTTCTGACTTTGGACCAGAAAATCCTTATAGGAATTATGTGCCACCAAAACCCATGTCAAAGAAACCACAACAAGCCTAATGGAAGACTAGTGATAGAATGCCTATAAGCCCCCTATACTCATTTCTGGGTTGGCATGCAAATGAATCTAAGTAAAAAACATCAGTTAAGAAAATAAGGTAAAATTATTGTTCTCTGTTACACTGACCTGAATTCTTACAATGTCAGCAGCAAAAACCAAAGCAAAATAAAACCCAGCTTTTCTGTTGCATTCTGAACTGTACAAAACCTTCCTATCTCCCTATATTTCATTTGATTTAAAACTTCCAGAGGACATTCCATAACCTCATTAAATATATGATCATTAGAGTTCTACTATTGTACTATTCTCATATAAACCCAAATCTTACATTTAAGTTCATTTCTTCTTCTCCTATTTTAGTTGAGATTAAGAACAGAGTCCTTCCTAACCTGAAAAATCCTTAAAATCACCTCCAAACTACCTTTCTCCAGGGCATATAGATTTACTTTCCATTCCTCTAAATCATCTTGGTAGTACTCTGGAAAAGACTTTGGTTTTTTTTTTTAATTAGTTTTTGGGGATAGATAGATTCCTACAGTGAACGTATCAACTAGCATAGAATTTAGGTTGAGATTTATCTCTGAGTATTTTGAATTTTTTCCTGATTGGGAGCTGAGTAAGCCATATGTGTCCTACAATGGTGTTAGAAATAAAAAGGGGGAGGGGCAGTAGATTAAGAAAATGGATAGAAATAACTTTCTTCTGTAAATTATTGTGACCAAAAGATAAATTCTATTGCAAAAGTATAATAATAATAATAAACCCACAAACATTTATTATGTACTTACTATTCACCAGGCCTTGGTATATAAGTGCTAAGCCCTGGGGATTCAAAAAAAAAAGAGGCAAAAGATAGTGTTCTACTTCAGGGAGTTTGCAATCTAATGGAGGAGACTGCATGCAAACAAATATATATGTATGTCTATATATATATATATATATATATATATATATATATATATATGTATATATATACACATATATTTTTATATACAAAGTAAGCTAAATATGATATATATATATGTATGTATATATACATGATTAACAGAGAAAAGACACTAGAATTAAAAGGAGTTGGGCCAAGATTCCTGTAGAAGGTGAGCTTTAGCTGGTACTTCACAACTTTTGCTTCCAATCAGACCCTTTCTCAATAGTGCTAGTCCTACTCCAAGTTTCTTCTGTCTCTCTGCCTCTCTCTGTCTCTGTCTCTCTCTTTATAGATAGATAGATGAACGATAGATAGTATATAGGATATATATAGATATAGATTTATAAACATATATACATGTATGTATGTATGCTTCATACATGTGTGTATGCTTGTGTAGCTATAGATATATAGATATCATGCTCTCAGTCTCTTTCCCAAGAATAATCCTCATTTTTATCCTTCTGAGGAAATAAGTCCTATGACCTCTTGGTGCTCTAATAGAACTAGCTGTGCGAACAATCACAGGATTGTTGTAATTTCATGGAAGAGTCCTCATTAACTGCCCACATTGTAGGAACTAATATTGCTACCAAAAAGATTATCCTTCATGAAACTTTAAGGACACAGCAAAGTTTAGTATTATTAATCCAGGATGGTATGAAAAGGGGACTAACCATGAAGAATATACAATTAATACCTCTATTATTGTTATATATAATCTTTGCTTGAGGTTCAGACACTGCTTTGGAAATAGTATAACTGATTACTGTATTTCAGTTTATAATTCAAATTTAACTAGCAGGTTAGTGAAGTAATTCTGAAAACAAAATAGGGCAAAGCAGGAATACCAGGAACCTTAGAACAAGACTTATTAGGATCACAGTGAAGATAACAGAATAGCGAAAGCACTATAGCAATGATCTCCCCAAATTCTCAAATACCTTAAAACAACACTATGGATCAAATATTAGAGTAGGAGAGCCAGCAAAATGTCAGGATAAGACATTCTTCCAGACCAAGACAACTTAGGAGGTTAGAGGAGAGATCTATGACAAAGAAGTAGAGGCTGACAGAGCCCACATGGATGCAGCATCAGGGATGAGATTGGTGATGTTAAAGCAACAATAGCAGTTTCAGAAGTTATCAAATCATAGAAAGTAACAATATTGGGTAGTCAGAGATTAGAGGAACGCTTATGCTAGCTCTGGTCACAGAACTGGACACTGGCAACTCCATTGTCTATACCTACTAACTGATTATAATTGAAAGACAGAGATGGGCATTTTAAATCACAAGACAGCAAGGGCCTTAAGGAACAGGCTTTTATCAGACCACAAATGATCAGAAGCCCTTCTTGATAAGGATCAGAGTCCAGACCAGAACAATGGCTACTTTTCCCTGAATTACATCATCTTGGAAACACCAACTACTCAGAGCAAACTATGAAAATAACGATCAAAAGAGCCTAAAGCTTGGGAAAGTGCCCCTTCCAAACCAAGACTAGGAATAATCCAATTTTAACGTAAAGTTCAGTCAAAAAAATGAGCTGAAAAAAATGAGCCAACAAGAACAAAAAAGAACCTGACCATAAAAACCTAATATAGTGACAGGGAAGAACAAGGTTCAAATTCAAAAGAAGACAATAATGTCAACCTCCAAAGTTTCAAAGGTAGAAAAATGTGAATAGGACAAAAGTCCAATTAGAATTCTTGCAAAAAGTAAAATCATTATTGTCAAAATCAAATAAGAGTGGTAGAGGAAAAAAATTGGATAAAGAAATGAAATTAAATGGAAAAATTAGGAAAAGCAATTAATAGTTTTATAAAAAGAGACAAAATATGATAACATAAAATTTAACAATATGTCATTTACAAAAGACAAACTCGAAACCAAATGACACATTCAGAATTAAAATAAAGGGATGGTGTAGAGTTGAATATATCTCAGTTAAAATACAAACAAGGCAGGGGTATCCATCATGATATTAGACAATACAAAAATGATTATATATTTAATTAAAGGAAATAATTGGGGTAGCTATACTTTGTAAAAAAAGGAACTATAAACAATAAAGTAATAACGAAACATTATTCCTCAAGTATATCCTAAGTATATAACCAACAAATTTATAAAAATAAAAGCCATTTCTCAATTGATGAATCCTCAAAGGATAGAAAATGGCAGTTTTCAGAAGAAGAAATCAAAACTCTCTTTGTATATATGGAAAAAAAATTCTAAAAAGCAAATTAAAGTACATTAAGTACCACCTCAACACCTATTAGAAATGACAAATACTTGAGAACACTAATGGATTTTTGGTAGAGTCGTGAACTAGTTCAAACTTTTGGAGAACAATTTAGAACTATGCCCAAAAGCTATAAGAATATGAATACCCTTTGACCCAGCGATATCACTACTAGGTATCCTAAAACGGTTAAAAAATGGAAAATAACCTATATAGAGAAAAAATAAATATAAGAGTTCTTTTGTCGTGTCAAAGAACTAGAAATCAATGAAGTTATGGCATATTATTGTTATGGAGTACTATTTGCTATAAGGGTATATGATGAAGGGTATAGTTTCAGGAAAAACATACCAAGACCTACAAAAACTGATGCTAAGCGAAGTGAGGAGATCACTGTGCACAGTAGCAACAATGTTGCAGTGATTATCGACTGTGAAAGACTTGGCAATTCTGATCAATGCAATAATCCAAGCTCATTCCAATGGACTCAAAATTAAAAAAAAAAAATGTTATCCAACTCCAGAGAGAACTGAGGAACTCTGACTATAAATCGAATTGCTATTTTCTCTTGATTTATTTTGCTTGCTTTTTTGAACTATAGTTGATATGGAAATTTAGTATGAGTTCACATGTATAATTGTATATTGCCTGCCTTTCTTATGAATTAACAGACTATCTTTTTTGGGGGAGGGCAATTTGGAACTCAAAATTTTCAAAGAATGTTAACAATAAATAAAATATCGAAGAAAATAATAAATTAAAAACAAAAATCTCCAGGTCCAGATGAATTTATGAATAAACTTTCAACATTTAGGAAAAATTATACCAAAATAATGTAAACTATTAAAAAATTGATAAATGAACCAAAGAAAGAGCATCAATACATTGGTCAGTTCATTTCTAAAAGGATTAATGAAAAACCTAGGTAAATATTTCTTTAGTTAAAAAATTATATAAGGATTTCTATCTGTACTAGTGGAGGAAATGTTTGCAACCCTGAAATCATTGATCACTCTCAGCTTTCATAAGTTACTGGACTAAGCACAGATCTTTCCTCTTTATCTCTTACTTTTTCTCATTGCTCCTACACTTTCAGACTTCCATCCCTTCCTTGTATATAGTTTCTCCTCCTTCATTAGAACAAACTGCTTATCAATGTCTCCATATAAAATTACCTTCTTGGCATCACTATATATCTGTATTTTAAAAGCTGTTTTCATACACTTTGACTACATATGTTGATACACTTTTATATATTAATTACTAATGCTGGTTAGACAATAAACATCTATTAAGCTGAGCACTTACTATGTACAATTCGCTGTGCTAAGCATTGGGAATAAAAATATGGGAAAGAAAAATAGTTTGTGGGGGAGGGCTGGGACAATATACAAAAGGAATCTGTAAATGAGAAGAGTAGTACATGGCTTGAAGGCATGATGAAGAAATCCAAAGGAGGGCAACTGGGTAAGAAATGAAGAAATGTTTAACTAGGTTTTAATATTTGCAGAGAGAAGCAGTGTAATACAAGGTTAAAGAACCAGTCTTAGAGTACAGATCATTCAGTCTATCCTAAAAGTCTTAGTGTAGTTTAAATTTTTTAAAATTATAAAAGTCTAAAACTGACCTAAAACATTTAGAATATTATTTTGCAATATCCTGAATGTATCAAGAGATTCTGAGCAAGATACTGAACTTCTCACTGGTGTAGATGATTTTTTAAAACTATAGCATCCTACCTTTAAGATTAAACCTGAAGTCTAAATTTTCTTGACTACATGAAGCACGCTTTTCCCTAGACCATATTGCCTATATCTAAATACACACACACACACACACACACACACACACACACACACACACACACACACACACACACACACTACACTGGTCTCCTTAAAGGAAAAAAAAGATAAGTTGTACCTCATTTAATTTTCAGTCTCCCTCTCTCCCATAGCTCATAGCTTAGGCTTTGAATTCTAGGAGTGTACAAAAGTGGTGTGTGGGTACATGTGTTTTTTTTTTAAATGAATGAATGAATGTGGGATCTTCTCTTTCCTTACTTATGTTTGGGGAGTATAGGAGTATTCTTTCACATAATTTATGGAGATGTTAAATTTTTCTCCCTCTCCCTGACCCTATGGTAATTTATACAGCAAGTTCACAAACTCAATGTA
The DNA here is from genome assembly GCF_037893015.1 of Macrotis lagotis. NCBI lineage: Eukaryota > Metazoa > Chordata > Mammalia > Peramelemorphia > Peramelidae > Macrotis > Macrotis lagotis. The sequence continues at coordinate 133,294,859 of NC_133661.1, read as the reverse complement.
CTTCAAAAACTTAAAATTACATTAATATTTTGGAATACTTTTAGATATGTTCAAATCCATCCCTGTGTTCTCCGCAAGAACACAATTTTTAATTAGTCATAGGTATCCCATGTACATCAATTACAACATGATCTCTATAGCATAACCCCTCCCCTAAGAAAAAATCCACAAGTCACACAAAGCTCTAGTACTTTATAGCTCTTGCTGATGACACATCCAAATTTTCTAAAACAATAGTAGTAATATCCCTTCATGAACAATAGTACCATGGGAAAATCCTAGCATGCTATGTAAGCAGTTAAACATTGAAAAAAGTCAGATGTTCTCTCTTTGAACCCCAGTTGTTCTTGCATATCCAGTCAAAATGAAGATGGTGGATGGGGATCAGGAAAAGACATCACTCGTGTGCATATGGAAGCTTTCCCAGACACACCAACTGTGCCGTCAGTTTCTCACAGAACAGCATGAGTTCACTTCCCTTAATCTTACTTTACTCTCTAAAAATCATGTGGAGGAGGCCTGCATTATACACTTAAAGATAGCCCATCTGTTTTTCTCCCCTGCCAAAAGTGGAATTCTTTAATAAAACGAAAGCCTTAGGTCATGATGAGAAGCTAAAAGTGTAGGAACAGAAAACTCAAGAATAGAGAAAATGTTTCCCATGACCATTTAGTTAAACAGGTGTGTAAGCTTTGGTATGAAGGCCATTAACTAAATGCATACCCAAGGCCACACAAACTTATTGAATTTTAGAGTAATTAGATTATTAATACAAGAGAATTTTTTTCCTTTTCTACTAGAGGTTCGGACTTCTTCATTATATTTATCAGTATACAAAATAACATGTTTAATTCATGAAATAAAATATATCAATAATATATTATCCATATATATGGAGTCTAAATAGCTATCTTTAAAAGAATTTTAAGTTCTAGTGGTGGTGGGGGGGTTGACTCAACCCACACTCTTTTTAGCAATTCATTCATTTTCATGTTGGATATATGTCTCAACATATTTTTAACTGTCTTTTCAGATCTCAAAAAATGAGCCAGGAAGGTGAGTGTTTGGAAACAATTTGGAGGCTTGATCTTCTCAAAATCCCCCAAATCTGAAGTTTAAAAAAAATCTAGAAATGGTCTAAGAAAAAGTTGATACCCTTCTCAAGCTAGCCCAAACCAGCAAGCACAGGAAATCTACTGAAAAAAAAAAAGTCAAGTCTTACAGGATTTCCAGTCCAAGAATTCTAATGGCTAGGGACTTTCTGACTTCCTGAATCATTCAGTTTCATCTCTGCTTAAAATGCATACTTCACAAATGAAATCTTAGTGAATGAGGCCTAGCTTACTGAAAGATTATCATGTATATTGGCCAAATTATCTACTCCCTTCCACTGAAAAGAGATCTAAATTCTTATCAGTTTGAATTGGCAAATCAGATTCAAGTCTTCTCACCATCTGGAGAACTCTTCAAGTTCAAATTCTTTGCAAAAAAAAAAAAGAAGGCATTAGTTGCTGGCTCACTTTAAACTCAGTGAAAGCTGTACTCTTAATTTGAAGATTTTAAATTGGAGAACTATTTGGCTTTCATACCATCTGACTCAAAATGTTCCTTCTTGGGTGAGACTTGGAATCCTAAAAAGTTTTAGGGTTTCTTTGTTCAGAAAGCAGGACATCTTTGTTCAATTTTGCCTTTGGCTCAGGGACAACTCTTCTGTGTCACATTGGGTGAAACACTGCTTTGGACACGTGTGCAAGGATGTACATGCACACACAATGCTTGGCTCCTAAAAATCTGGCCCACATGCCAATGGAAGAATAAACTCTTCTCTATGATCCACTAAGAGCAAGAGAAGAATGAACACTTGAAGAGAATTGACATTTACTAATAGACAAAGATTATTTTCCATTTCTTTCACCACATGCATATATATGTGTGTGTGTGTGTGTGTGTGTGTGTGTGTGTGTATTGCTTTCAGAAAAATACTATCAAAACTCAATATAGTAAAAATTTGAGATTCATAAATTCAGCTTTACCAGCTCCCCTGGTTTTCCCTTTCCTGCCTCACAAATTGGATCAGAGAGAAATGAAAAAAATTTCTCCTCTGTTTTGGAAATGCCCTTGGTCCAAATAACAAAGTTCCATCCTCTAATTCTTCTCACAAATTCTCCTCTTCTCCTTAGATCTCTGGGGTCAACTGAAACCTAGCACCTGCCAAAATATCATTGTTTCATCACTTCATAGGACAGAGAATCAAAGCATTCCCTCTTGATGAAGATGAGAGAAGAGAGGCAAGGTCCAATGCATTAGCAGGCCAGACTAAGGCAGAAAATTTTGAATTTAAAGACTTAACTGAAAGAAGTCCATGTCAAGTGAAAAATCATTACTTGTGTTTACACAAGGGCATGATCTGTTCTAAGATGTCAAACTGCACAAGAGTTTCTGTTCTGCCTTGGTAGAAGGAATGGTCACCTGGGACCATCCACATGGGATTAAAGTCATAGCTGTGGCTAAAATAAAATGTATTAGGACAGCATTTAGGGAGATAATTAGTACTAGCTATGTAAAAAAAAAATAAATTGGAGATTTCTTCAATGCAAGATGTTCCCAGAAATGAACTTCATCTATCATGGCACAATGGATGGAGCATACATCCTGAAGTTAGGAAGACCTGAGTTCAAATCCATTTAGCCTGTATGTGTTAGTTTTTTTTTTCCAAGTTTAAAAATGAGGATAAAATAACAATTCCTACCTCCCAAGGTTATTGTGAGGACAAATGAGATAATAATTATAAGGCACTTAACTAGTGCCTGTGATCCTTTGATCCTCGCAACAAGTTGAGGAAGATGCTCTTTTTACTCTCATTTTAATGTTGAAGAAACTGAAGCAAGCAAGAGTAGAATGACTTTTTCAGTGTCACACAGCTAGTATCTGAAGTCAAATTTGGATTCGGGTCAAGAAGGTCAGAGCAACATAGCTAGTAGACATCAGAAGTGCGATCTGTAACTGAGCTTTTTTTTTAAATTCTGAGGCTAGCTCTCTATTTTCACTCTGCTTCCTAATCATTCTAAAACAGAATATAGTGTCCAGTGAGATTTATAGAGTGAAATTGAAGTTCTAATGATATCTGTGCAATTCACTTTCTAAATTGTTGCAGGATTTTCAATGATCATCTCCAAGGGAACATGGAACAGAGGGGAGGACATTAACCAATGTTCTCAAATGTATTATGCTTTCATTCATAAATCCCCAACTGGCCATAAAAAACATATGACTGTGTTATTAAATAAAATCCTCTGTAATTAGAATATTTCCTGTTGCACAGCTTAGCCAGAGTATTTTGTTTCTTTCTATCCTTGAGTATGTTTTTCACACCAGCACTTGTCATCATTCTAAGAAAAAAAAAAGCTGACACCAGGGGAACTTCCACACAAATACTACATAATTTACCATATCACTTAGAGATATTAAGTTTATATGGTAATGTAGTATACAAATAGGCAGGTATTGTTGTCAAAAGAGACAACATTTGAGAGACATTGAATAATACTAGCAAAATCAAGAACTCTAGTTTAGAGTCTCAGGCCTGCCAGAGGCTAGTTGGGTAATCTTGGAGAAATATTTCAGAAAGGGATTTTTTGTTTCAAAGTTTCCAGGTTTTAGAAAGGAAAGACCTTTAGTAGTAAAAATAATAATGTTATGGTACAACTGTTAGGAAACACTAGACTAAATCATTTTAAGTTCGCTTTGAGTCTTGTGATTTTATGATATTGGAACTTGACTCCAGGGGAAAAAAGCAGCATAAGGTGAGGGAACCAGAAAGCAAATGCCAATTTTTACAGGACAGATAAATTGAAATACAGTTGAATAACAGCACAATGACCTTTGAAAGTAACATTTATTCTTTAAGTATTGGCATAGCACACAAATTTTGAGCTGTGCTATCATCAGGAATGGTAAAAACATTCAATCTGCAATTTATCATTCTTTGTCATCATTATGTACAAATCCCAGACAGGTTATAACTGGATGTAACAACTTGTGTCCACTGTCATTTCTTGTGACCTATAAAACCAGGTTCATATAGTCATAGGGTATCCAAACTATAACAGATCATAGTGATCAAACTAGTAGAGCCTCTTAAATTAAATTTTAATGGTTTGCTTAAGGTCACATAACTAGTTAGTGACAGAACTTCTAGGTTAGACAAAGACTCAGGTCTTACTTTCTCCGTACTTAGAGAGGTTGATACTAGTATCCCACTGGACAATTTCATCCCTGGAATAGAATAGTGAAGAGATTAAATAATAAGGTCTGTAAATAATCATTTTTTTATGGAATCAGGATGTTATAATTCATTCATGTTCTTTCATGTTTCCTATTATTGCAGTACCTTTGTAACAAATTCTATAATCTCAATATTCTCCATCTGGAAACTCTTATATAAGAACAACCAGGTTTCCACATTGAAAAAGAGACTTCTTGACATAAAATATCATAGGATCATAGATGTAGAGCTAGAAAGAGAGAGTCCTCAGAGTTCATCTCCTACAGCACATTCATATATGAAGAAATTGAGATCCCAAAAGTGAATTGATTTATCTAGGGTCATATTGAGAGCAGGTAGCTGAACTTCCATTTAATCCAAATTATATAACAGCAAAAGCAATATATTAATAATGGATCACAGAAAAGATACACCTTTTGTGTTGAAAACAGGCTCAAATCTTTTTTGTTTCTCATAGTCATTGAAGACATTTGGACTCTGCTTTGAGATGAGAAATTTGAATCATAGAAAAGCTGTGTGTTATCACACAGAAATCTATCTGTCTTATCACTTGGCCTATTACAGAGAAGCATTCCTAAGATTTAGATAACAAAATACATTTTAGAAAGATGAATTTGTTTTCACATAAGAATTTATGGAATGTTTAAATGACTTTTTTCATTTGCATTCTAAATATTCAGTTTTTGGTACTTGTTGGAAACACTGAAAAATGAGAAACATTATATGGTATCAATCAAGTCTCTTTTGCAGCAACTCAAGGCACAGTATTTTTCAAGTTGTCTTTTCATCTCTCCAAACCTGAAAAACTCCAGGAAAAACCCCATTTGAACAAGCTTCTTTTTCTTTTTCCTCTTCTCTTCTTCTCCTCTCTCTTCTTTTCTTCTCTCTTCTTTTCTTCTCTTCTCTATACCAAAGTATCCTATATCAAAATAAGGTCAAAAATATCAAAAACAAGGTACAGAATTTAGACATAAAGAGTGAAACCATAGATAAATGAATGGACCAAGAAATACTCTTATCTATCAGTTCTATGGAAAGGGGATAAATTTATGGCCAAACAAGAATTAGAACACATTATAAACTGACAAATGAATGATTTTCACTATATTAAATTAAAAATTTTTTGCACTGATAAAATCAATGCTGCCAGAATTAGAAGGAAAGCAGAAAACTGGGAAACAATCACCACAACTAGGAGTTCTGAGAGGTTTCATTTCTAAAATATATAGAGAATTACATCAAATTTATAAGGTCATAAGTATTTCCTCAATTGATAAATGATGAAAGGATATCAAGCTCATTTAGTTTCAGATGAGTAGGAATAACATTCAGGAAACAAATAGGAAAACATGGGTACTATTTCAGTCATAAAAATCCTATAATTCAGAGACAAAAAATTTTTGAAATAGAAAGCACTTAGAAATCTTTCCAATCCCCAGATTTTCTAAATGAATGAACTGAAACCAAGTGAATGAGAATTAATATAAAGTATAATTCCTAACATTTTAATGTTTCCAAAGTAATGTCAATACCTTTATGGAATTAAATTGTTTGCCCATGATCACAAGGTTTATTCACCTTACTATGACTCCTATGCAGGCTTTGAGTTACTTTTGACTACTTTAGAAATTATCTTGGGAACCTTAAATTTGTCTCTTAGTTCCAAGGAACATGGGAATGGTCTGCTACACCGGTTGGAAAGGGCCTGCAGGGAAGCCCAAGCCATGCTTCATGAGAGCAAACTAGACCCAGCCATCCAGGAACAGCCCACGAAGGACCTATGCTCCTGGGAGCACCTGGGTCCATAACAGCAAGAGAGTTTTCCAGACCTCTCAGACCAGGAATTGCCAAGGGCAATTAGGAAGGGCAGCAGGAAAACTCTGAGGCATGAGAGTGAGCATGACTACCAACCAGAATAGGCCTAGGCTTAGCCCTGGTCCTGGGAACCAGGAGCAAGCCTAAGGAGTCACTAGACAAGGAGCCACCAGGCAAATACTTCCAGATTGCTCAACCTATGGATGGTAAGGGGGTCAGGGGAGACTGCAGAGGTCTCTCTGTTAACTGAGGTAGAACTCTGTTGCTTTGCCCACACTCAGATCCAGGTCCCAGTCTGGGCCCCCAATCTCAGGAAAAAGAGCTTTACTGCCAGAGCCTAACAGGGATCATTTTCACAGTTCCAAGGCACAGGGAAGTGCTTGTGGTCATTCACAGACCAGACCACAGGCCAGGAGAGCAGTCAGAGCCTCTCATAAGATATTGAAGGAATTGAAATCCCTGGGCGGCGGGGGGGGGGTCTCTGAAAACAGATGCAAAAAAACCCCCAAAAGCTTGGAAAAGTGTACCCTCCATCCTGGAAGTAGAGTCCCACTTCAGCATAGAGTTAGATATCAAGTCATAGGCTAGAGAAATGAGCAAACAATAGAAGAAAACGAATTCAACTATAGATAACTACTGTGGTCCCTTGGAATATCAAAATATCAAAAAATAACAGAATATAACAAATTCAAAGCTTCTGTATCCAAAGACTCCAAGAAAAATATGAGTTGGTCTCAGGCTATGAAAGCCTTCAAAAAGGATTTGAAAAATCAAGTAAGGGAGATAAAGGGAAAATTGAGAAGAGAAATGAGAGCAAAGTGAGGAAATCATGAATACCAAGTCATCAGTATGGTGAAGGAGATACAAAAAATACTGAAGAAAATAAGTCAAAAACCAGGTTAGGTCAAAAGCAAATTGCATTCTGAAAAGTCAATGAGTGAAAAGAATATCTTAAAAACACAAGTGGTCAGATGGAAAAGGAGCTACAAAAGTTCTCTGAAGAAAGCCAAGGCCACACAGCTAGGTAATTATTAAGTGTCTGGGGTCATATATAAACCCAGGTACTCCTGACTCCAAGGCCGGTGCTCTATCCACTGCACCACCTAGCACAGAAATCTTGAGATTTCTGTCTTTGTAATAATATGAAAAATAAAGAAATGATTTATGCTTTTTAAAAAATCTAAGCACTCAAAAACATTTCTTAAGTAACAATGTGATCTTCAAAGAGAAAAATAGAACACTTCCTACATAACTATTGATTATACTTTTTTTCCAGATAGCCATAGACATAAAACCAAAAGGGACCCCATAGAATATTTGGAACTAGACTATATCTTTTATGGGTGGAGAAATTCATCTTCAGAGATGTTAAGTGGTTTGACCAAGGATACATTGGTAATGGATGGCAGTACCTGACCTTGAACTCAGTTCCTATAAAGGCAAGATCTCTACTCCAAACTCAGTGTTTTCTCTATTATTTTGTATTCCTTCACCAGAGTGAGATGGGAGATTATGTAAGGTATTTCTCCCAAAAATAAACTAAAGCCCAGCCACTGCTGGTAAGTCAAGCAATATCCAAAACAGGAATAATTTCATACATAAAAGAAAAAAAGACACATCAATTAAATTATTCTAATCTGATGCAATATAATCTGATCCCAAGTTTCTCTAAGTCATCAAGAATTCAATGGGTATTTACCATGCTCAAAGTTCTGTGAATCAAAAATGAAAAGAAAAACAGTACTTTCCCTCAAAAAGAGTACATTCTACCAGAGAGTTCCAAAATGTATACATGTAAGAAAGTTTAATTGTGGAGGGAGAAGTGCTAAAAATTAGAGGAAATGAGAAAGTCTTTTTTCCTATAGGAGTTGGCAAGTAAGTTGAATCCAAAATAAGAAAGCACTTTCTAAGAGGACCTTTGTAAGTAAGCAGAGTTGAGAATGTAGTTCATTTCAGGAGGTAGCCTATGAAATATCAGAGACTTGAAATGAAATAATGACGTAGAGAAATAGCAGACAGGACATTTGAATGCAGATTGTGAGGGGGGGGAAATGGAAAATAAACTTGGGAAGACAGGCTAAAGCCTTGCAAGATATGAAGAATTTAATATATCAGTTTGAGAACTTTGTATTTTTCCTAAAGTAGTTTGGAACAAATGAAGGTTCTGGGAGTGATATAATCAGATGTAGGGAAATGATTTAGGCATGAGTGGAAGATGGTTTGATGATAGATGAGATGAGAATCTAGGAGACTGAGAGAACCATTGTCAAAATAGTCCAGAAAAGAGATGGTGGGATTCTAAGTTAGGGTGTTGACCGTATCAGTGGAGAGGAGAAAGGTGTGAGATACAATTTTGAAGCAGAATTGATAGGAACTTATTGGACATGAAAGATGGGATGGGTGAAAGGAAGGAAAAAAGTACTTATTAATTCCCTACTATGTAGTAGAAGGGACAGTTAAGTGGGGTAGTGCATAGAGTTAGCAAACCTTATCTTCCTGAATTCAAATTAGCTCTGACACTGATTAGTTGTGTGATACTGTGTGAGTCAGGACTTTGTTTACCTCAGTTCCTAGAGAAGGAAATAGCAAACCACTCCAGTATCTTTGCTGAGAAAACTGTATATTAGTCAGATGCAACTGAAACAAGTAAACAAGTGAACAACAATGTACTAGGCACAATGTACAAATATTTGATTTTGATTCTCAAAATCACCCTCAGAGGAAATATTATTATCTACATTTTACAATTGAGGAAACTGAAGTAGACAGGTTAAGTGATTTGCCTAGGTTAACATAGCTAGTGTCTGTGGCTGAATTAATACCTGTCTTCTTGACTCTAGGTCCAGTGCTCCAACTACTATTGCTGCCTCTAAGGAAGGATAATAGAGAAGAAAGAGTTGAGGTTAATTCTCAGATTATAAACAAGGGGACTAGATGGATGGCAAGGCATTTGATAGATAAGGTTTGGAAGAGGAATGGGTTGGGGAAAGAGGAAGGAAATCAATAATTTCCATTTTGTACATCTTGACTTTGAGATATTGATGGGAAATCCAATCAGGTATGTCCAATAAGCAGGTAGTAGTATAAGACAGAAGTTCAGGAAATGGATTAGAGCTGCATATAAATGATTTGGAAGTCATATGCATAGATAATTGAACTCTTGGGGGCTGATGAGATTAACAAGGCACAGACTGTTGAAAGAGATTTATTAAATAGATGCTATGTGCAAAGTCACATCATTATCCATCTCTTAATGTCACTAAGTTGTTAGGAACCTTCCTCTTTAGCTTTCCTTGTCTTCATAATGATTGCTGATAGATATCACATCATAATAGAATGCGGAGATGAATTAAAATGGGTCCTCTCACAACTGTTCCCTGGAACAATTTCAGAAAAAAAGAAGAAGAAAATGGGTTGTATGATTAGACCAAAAAGGTATTTTCTGATATAAAGTTGGAATTGCTTGATTTAAAATTAATTTAAAATTAACCTGCCTTATAAAGGGGAGGATTACTCCCCAAAATGACCTTCAAAATGACTTTCAAATTAGACTAAGAACTTGATAGGAGAAGATTCAATCTCCTTCAGTTGGGGGAGGGGAGTTGATGAGTAGACTACAGGTGTTGATTTTGAGTCATTCCTGATTCTGTTACCCCATAGGTAAATAGAATTAAGTGACTTGGCCAGGGTCACATAGCTGGTAAGTATTTGAAACGAGATTTAAACTCAGGAAAATAAGTTTTCTTGACTCCAGGTCCAGTACTTTCTTCACTTTGCCATGTAACTGACTATAGAGACTCTAGTGAGGAGACAATTACACTTGACCTGAATAGACTAGAAAAATGTCTGTGATGTAGAATGGATATGCAGAGTTCCTATACTTTCTTTTTTTGATTTATTTCCCTTTCTTTATTCAGTGACCAGAAAATGAAAAGGAGTTCTGATTTTTTTTCTCTGTAAGAAAGACTGTTATATCTCTTCAATTTTTTCTCTTCTGATAGATATGACAGCAAATCATACATTTCCATTAGGAAAAGTTGGGTTCCAATTCTACCCCGATAACTATGACCATCTTCAAGCGTAATTCATCATTGCCTCCATTTTCTCATCTGCAAAATTGGAATAATGGTAGAAATATTGCAGTGTTATTGGGATGCTTAAATGAAACTACTTAATTCTATTTTTTTTTGCAAATCTTAAAGCACTACATATAAAACAGTTCTTTTTATTAAAAATAGTGAAAGAAATTGGTTATTTCACCACCACCCCTAGTTTCCATCTTCCAAAATGTTCCATAGCAAAGACTTTGTAGATCCTGAAAGTGACTTTCCAGTATGTCTTAAGACTGAATTCCCAATAGGTCATGCATGAACTTTGCAGAGGCTGCAGACTAACTAGTTTAAAGATTCAACAAAACAGATCTGGAGACAAAGCAGCAATAGGGAACATTTTCACATTCTTGAGTTCCAGGATGGGGAACTCCACTAATTTGTGAAGGAATATTGATGTGATTTGGAAATGACATGAATAGTGGAGCTCAGAGGCCCAGACTGTGGCTCATGAGTGTGGGCTGACAAAGAAAAAAATGGGTTTAGAGCATTCAGATTAGTGATCAGAGAATTGTGCCCTGTCCAAAAATAGTGAAAAGGGACTCCAAAGGATTTCTAGATTTAGGTAAATTAATTGGTATGAAAGTCTGTTGCATATTATCTGCTCCTAAAGTATGTGGCGGATGGGAATTTTTATTAATCTCATGAGAATATCTTAATTTTCTCTCATTTTTTCTCTCTGTTCAGGAGAGCAACAATGAGAAGAAAAACAGACTTCATCCTACAAATGGGGTGGATTTAGAGTTGAGTGTAGAATGCCCAATTTTATGACACAAGTAGCTAATGTTTCCTTGATTTTTCACCTGTTTTTACTAAACTATCCAAAGTATCTATCTAACTACAACCTTGAGTTGAGTAATTGAAATAGCCAATTGGTTTGGAAGGAAAGTGTAGCTAGTAGGCTGATACATGACATATCCTGATTGACAGGTGTTCTTATATACAAAAATTCAACATAAAATCTAGATGTAGTATACTGGGTGATTGGTGGGAAGGCAATTTTCTATGTAAATTTGAACTTGTTAGCAACCAATTCAGCAGGTCTTGGTTTAGAAATTTTCTACAGATATAAAATTATTTGAAATCTTTTTATTATTAAAAAATATTGTGCAAACCATCTTTGATATATATATATATATATATATATATATATATATATATATATATATATATATATGAACAAGGAAGAGAGGTTAAATAACATGATCAGGATTATACATCAGAAGTAAGACAGAACCCAGGTTATCCCAGTTCCAATTCAATATTCTTGAGTATTCCAAACTGATTTTAATGGGGAAATGAAAGGGAATTATCATCTATAGAATACCTACAGTGTCAGGACAACCGTGCTGGGCTTTTTTAACAAATATCTCATTTGATCCTCACAATATCACTGTGAAGTATTTATTGATATTATCCCCATTATACAGTTGAATAAACTGAGGCAAAACAGATTAAATGACTTGCCCAGACTCACACATCTAGTAAATGTCTGAGGTCATAACAGGTCTTCCGGATTCCAGGCCTACTATCCATATATCTAGGTGTACCTAGCCAACTTTGTAACACATGTACATATACCTTAAATTTAATAACTGTAAATAAAAACAAAATAAAAATATAAAATAAACAAAAGAAAGGTTGAAATGTAACCCAAAATCATTATCCTTTAACAGAGCAGAATGAAATGATTTAAAACACAAGCAAGCAAAGTAAATATTTTTTGTCCTGTATTCCATTTCAAACTTTACTGAAATGCCAGCTGGGGAATGAATAGTTCCCATCTTAATAGAGTAATTCCTATAGAAATGTGTAAATGTGAATTCTTTCACATGTTGCATTCCTTTAACTTAAGTTTAATACTCCACAACTTGGATTTGATATTGGTTCATCTGATCCTCACAATTACCTTAGCACAAGTAGAGAAAGAAGGGTTTTTTGGAGGCAGAATTTTGTCTGTTTTACAGAAGCAGAAAATAAGACCCAGAAGTGTTGAAGAGCACAGAGTAAGCCAAATTCTCTTACTGCAATGGCTTTTGTCCTGTTGGAAAGATGAGCTTTTGAATGGCATGGCCTCCAACAGGGCATCTGTCAATAATAAAATACAATGGATTTTACCCAACAGTCACCCTTCTCAGGTCCTCAGATATTCACACAGTGTGAATTAAAGAACATTATCAATGTTAAGGAACTTTTCAGTTCCTCCCAATGAGATTTTCTTTGGGAATAGGAAAAGGGAATCTTGCTCAAGTTCTCGCAAAACTCTGATCAAGAAAAAGTTTCTTTCTCTTTCATATTAAGTTGTTACTTCAAAACGAACAGCATGCTTATATTTCTCTAAGGACTTTTCACACTTATCAGACTTAAAGAGAAAGATTAATTTGCAAGCCAATTAAGGGAGAATTATTGTTAAAGTGTAGGGAAACTATTAGAGATTTATAATTCTGAAACTTATGTTGTCTTTAAGATGTATGTAGAATTATGTGACATAGCAAGAAGCATAATAGCAACAACAATTCTAAAGACATCTACCTGGTGCTTACAAGCCTTGTGCTAAGTGCATAATACAAAGTATTTTTGAAATACTTATAGTAATTCCCTCTACATCAGGTATACATATATCTATTTCAGTGGATATATGTGCAAGGAGGTATTCAGGGATACATGCATATATATATATATATATATATGTGTGTGTGTGTGTGTGTGTGTGTGTGTCTGTGTGTCTGTGTGTGTCTGTGTATTTGTGTGTGTCTGTGTCCATAGATACATGTGTATGTTTATTGTGTGTCTGTGTGTGTTCACCCATCAGCACATACGTCCAGCTGAAAAATAAAACAAAATTTTATTGTAGTGTGCTTAGCTGCTACAGCCACAGACCAGCCTGGGTCTTAGTACAGTTCAGATGGCTTTCCTTTCAGCACAACAAGCAATCCCTTTTAAATTAAATGCCAGGTGTGAAACAGGTTTCCTTTTTTATGCCCCTTTAGTGTGAATAAACAGAAATTCCTATGTAGGAGTAGATAATCCATGAATAATTCATCCTTTGCCTTTATTTTCCAGATGTGTGACCACTAGCTGATTCTTGTGTCTCCTGCAGGGCTTTGTGTCTCTGAGATACAATATTCAATCAACTCAAATCCCTCCCTCCTACTTCTTTTAAATGCTTTTATTATATCCTACTGACCTCTGACACTCACTTACCTTTACCTCACTAAATTACAGGGTTTTTTCTATTGGGTTATGGTCTGATTTTTTAAAAAATACATAAAAGTTGAAATCAGACTTAAGTTTTCAAAGAAAATATGGAAAATGAATGCATTTTCCTGTATTTATTTAAATCTTCGGAAGTCTAGGCATTGTCTTGATTTACCAGAAAAAAAAGCCTCTCCCTAGGTTATGGGACAATTCCCCACACTTTGGAGTCTGCTCTGTACTTGATTTTGAGGTCATGTCACTATTGAAAATTTGTGTTCCTATGTATGTGTATGTGTGTATGAATTTTAGATCTGAAAATGGTATGTATATAGGTATTTATGCATGTATATATGTTCATTATTCTAGGAATGGATATCAATGTATGTGCATGCATATATATATATATATATATATATATATATATGTAGATTTATACATACTTATATACACATATTCCCTGGTTAATGACTACACTATAGGCAGGAAAGTGAAGAAACAGAAATATCTTTAGAATATATCTTTTTCACATTAAATTGACTGCTTTATGATTTAATCTTTTGTTATTATAGTTTTACAAATCACAACATTGTACTATAAAATTATATCAATCTTGGCAAAAATAAAATATAAACTGGTTATACTTTGAATCATCAACCTGGAGATAATACAATATCAATCTGAAATTGGACTTGCCATTATGTTTCTTTTCTTATGCAACTTTTCTGGCAATTTTAATAAAAATTTGTAAGACTTTATTCTGACAGCGTTTATTTCTAATCTTTACACTCTCTTATCCATAAGACCTTAGTATCCAGGTTTTAAACCATGTGTTTTTCCAATTTTTCTTTTGATATTTAATCATTATTCTCTGAAAAGACAGCCAATTTAATAGTTAACAATTATCTATTCTCCCACAAACTATGCTAGAAATATTAGATTAGGAGTTGATAATAGCAGTTTAAATTAGCAGCTTAAATCACCAATCCATAATCATTTTCACAATAAAATATGATTTCCTTATAGATATGACACACTACATTGTACATTATGCAAACAGAGAAACAGCATCTCATGGTCTTAGGCGACTAAAATTTTAATGCTACTTAAAATATTACAACAAAGTGAATGTGGTACCCTCTTAAGTAACACAATTTTAATGAGAATTCATTATAATAAGGAAGAGGGGTTTTTTTTGACAGAAAGAAAAAAACATTTATAATACCACCAGGGTAAATTTCAATAATAAATATTTATTAAGTGCCTTTTATGTGCAAAGTTCTTTGTTAGAGGCTGGGTAATTGACACATTGACAATAATAATAATAATAATAATAATAATAATAATAATAATAATAATAATAATTACAGTTCCTACATTCAAGTAGCTTACAGTCAAGTATATAAGAGAAAGCATATTCATAAATTTTAAATAAAGCAAAATCGGGATACATCATGTAATGGTACCCCTTCCTTTCATGTAATGGTAGAAGAATTCCCTCTTCATCATGTATGTAGGAGACTAGGGGGACAGTTAGTTGGTGCAGTGAATAAAGCACTGGCCTTGGAGTCAGGAGGAAGGGAGTTCGAAACCAACCATAGACACTTGTCACTTATTAGCTGCGTGACCTTGGATAAACCATTTAGCCCTGACTGTCTCCCATTCAGGGACATCTCCAATCATCCTGATTCATATATGACCACTAAACCAGATGATTTGGAGGAGAAAATGAGGCTGGAGCCTTATTACAGCAACCCCTCACTCACATACAAGTTATGTGCTTGTCATGGTATCACCTCCCTTATGTAATGTCTTCTTCAAAAACAAGGGACAAACTTCAGGAAAATGGTGGGATGGAATGGCATCATCTCCATTTCTTTGAAAGGCATTGTAGATGGAACTATGGATTAGTCCAACTCTCCTGAGGGGAAAAAATAGGATTGTGCTAAATAATGACTAAAACATCCATACCATCAAATTTGGCCTTAGACACTTAATAATGACCAAATTGTGTGATCTTGGACAAGCTACTTAACTTCACTGCCTTGCCAAAAAAAAAAAAAAAAAAGAAAAGAAAAGAAAAGTTTATGTTCTTTCACCCTAAGATCTCAATGTTAGAAATATAAACTAAAGAGGTTAAATGCAAAAAATGTTTTCCCATATGTCAAACTATTCATAGCAGCACACTATGGTAGCAAAGAAAGCAAAGCAGAGCAACCATTGTATTTTGAAGGTCTAAACAAATTGAGAGGTACATGAGCACAACTGATTATTTGGAGACTGTAAGAAATGACAGATATTAAAAAGTTCATACAAATATGGAAATATTTTTATGAACTGATACAGTTATGTAAGCAGAACCAGAATCTTTTAAATACAAAGAACCATAAAAACAAATCTGAACAATCTGTGATTATAATAACGAAAGGACCCTATAGAACGTTTTCAAGAAAATGAACCTTCCTCCTTGTGACACTGAGGTAAGGAATCATGGGTTTTTAAATGTTCCTTGCATTTCAGTACTTATTGCTTCTATTTATTACAATGGAAGTTTCATAATAGGAGAGGGGAGAAATTATATATCTGAAAATGAATATGAAGTAAAAAATAAAGCAAACGTCATAGATAAAAGTATCCACACATGATAGATATAACTACAATTTATATAGCTCTCATTAGGTTTTAGTAATTATTTTTTTCTCATTTAGTGCTTATTTGATCACAGCTATATTTGAGGAAGTAAGAAAGCAGGAGTTTAAATTTATTTTCTACGTTAATAAAAAAGATCATAATGCGAAGAAGAGATAGGATCGCTTCAAACCAAATGATAATTTAAGGCTAGAGCTGGAGCTTGGTCTCCAGCTAGAGCTGAAGAAAGTGACCCTTGCTTATCCCCCTTCAGTCTACCTCTAACCATGAAGATATTAAGCTTCAGAAATAAGTAAGAATTGTAATATATATGCTTGATTTCTGACTTTTCTGAACAGGATACTTCCTGACTCATAGGCCACATACAAGCTGTTCTTTTCTCTGGATTTTGGCTCCATGTCTCTTATAGAAATTTTAACCCCTAAACCTTGACTGTCATCTATAGTTCCAAGGCCAAGCAATTCTGAGCAGATAGTCAGTAATTAGGATGGCAGTAGAGAAGCAAGGCTAGAGAGAAGTGAAGTACAGTCCATACTCAGCTATGGAGATTAAAACATTCATCATAGAGACCCTGAGGATTCATGTCAGGCCTGCTTGTCAGTACTAATAAAAGCTTTGAGAATTAATTCTTGATTATTCAGGAAAAGTACAAGGAAAAACTAAAACATAACCAATGTTAATGGAGATTTTTTCCAGCATAAAAAATATACCTCCCAAAATTATTCTGATCTTCAGAATATAATGAAAACTCATTATAATATTGATTTTTTTGCTAATTTTAGTATCTGTACCAAAATTAGTCTCAAGTGACATAATACACCTTACCTAAGGATACAGATACAAAGGATAAGATTTTCAGGGGTGAAGAGAGTTTACAAAACAAAAAATATCATTTGTATTTGTACCTATATAGCTCTATAAATTCCTGCTCTGTATTTCTCCTTACTATGTTGTAATGATAGCCTAGATGTTAGGGATAATACCTAGAAGTTAGGATGGAGGTATCCATTAATGTTTAGAGGAGCTACTGAATGTTGTTGAGCTATCAATCTCTTGAATTGCTCATGATTTCTTTCAATGACATTTCTCTGAATCTTTATGGTATGTATGGTAAAGTCCTGAGAAAAAAGGAAGAAGTTTTTACCTTGAAGAGTAAACAGAGTAGGATAAATCCAAGAGAAACAGCATTCTTATTACCTTGGTAACCTTCAACCCTTCAGATTATGTAGTTACTTAATATAGTGTTTTTTCTCTTAATTGAAAATTTTTTTAATTAAGAGATTAAAGTTTAGATGGATTGGCAGATCAAATATTGGATGACTAATATGACTATTCTGTTTTGATCCTACAATAGCTTGGCCAGTTTAAGCTAATACAGATTTGTTATCTCTCTCTTAGGCCAGGAAAGTTTAAGGAGACAGGTTACTCACAAATGTCCAGAGTTTGGTAATAGTGACAACAGATAGACCTGTACCAGAAATAAACCAGGGAATCAGTTCCAACATATTGGAAAAAAATCTCACAGTCTTTGGTTCAGCTTTGTATTTTCCTTTGATTTCTGGAGCATCTTTTAAAGAATACTGTATCTGAATTTTTAAAACTTCTACAAAAATTCAATAAGCATTAATTATTCTCCTCATGGCACATCACTGTTTGAATAGCTCATTGAAATCCAGTTCCCATTTTTCTCCCCACTGAACTGTGAACAGTGATGTACATTCATTTTCAACTACACTGTTTGAGGCCTTAGGAAAAATAAGAAGCCTTTGGGCATTGGAGTAGTGCTGTGAAGAAACCTGGCCCATCTCACAGAAGAGAGAAAAGGGGCCTGAACTGGAAAGGAATTATTATCACATTGCTTAAAGCTGATGATTGCTTTCCATTCATTGATACCTAGAAACTCGAACAAATTCACATGGAGCTTGCCTGAACTTGTCTTGTAGATAGTGTACATCTCCCTTAAGGAGTGCTAATTCATTACTTTAATATTAACATTAAACTTGCTGCATAATTGGAAGGTGGGAAAAAATTTATGAACCAAGAAACCAAGGGGAAGAGGACTCTAAATTACGCACAGCAAGCATTCCTTCTTGAAAAGATGCCTCAGGGGAAAAATTTTAAATAACAATCCATAGTCTGTCATCAAATTGAAGATATATCATTTGTAATTTGGAGAGCTACAAAAACATTAAATATTGATTCCAATTAGCTTTGGGGGTCTAAATTAATTGTTTTCTTTTTGTAAGATTCTTTAGCAAAAGATTGCTTGGAGGAAAAAAAAAACAAATCTACAAATCTTGATAATACAAACTCATAGATATTCATTCAGAACAGTAGATATCTGATTTGTTTTTTGGCTTTAGTCTCACTTTTGTATTTCTTCATTAAGTACAAAAGATTCAGGGTTTTTAAACCATATGAAAATTACATTACCAGCCAACAACCTCCATTTCAAAGTCACTTAATAATTAGTGAGTCTTTCTCTTTACAGAAAATTGGCACATTCAAACTAGTGATAATTGAAGTTAGATGTTTATGAAACACCTTTTATTCTCTTCCTGACTATTAAATGGACTGTTATACTTGGGAGAAGAGGTGAATTCTTAACCTTAGAGCTGATTTCCTTTATTCTTAGACTCTAGGTGTGAAGTCTTTACCTTGGCCCCTGAGAACTATACAACCCCCCCCCCACCTCAACTACTCAAACCTAATCATCCAATAGACTTTAATTGCAGTGGCTCTCATCAAATATTTATATCTTGTTTTAAAATGACTGTTATTGTTGTCCCCCTCCTATCCTTAAAGCTAAATATGTCCTTGGCTTTTTGCCTCTCATCACCAAAAGTAATACATTGATACAAAAAAAGGAAGTTTCATGAAGAAAAAAAGAGGATTTCATTTTTTTGTTAAGGCTAAATAAAGATTAAAGCGGTTCAACAGTTTCTGAATTTGGATTTAGAAGCCATGGAAATATGTAATGACCTGAAGTTCAGTCACTTAGCCTCTTTAGACCTCAGTTCTCTCATATATCAAATAAGGAAACAAGTGTCAATGATTATCAACACCTTGTTCAAGAGATATTCAGGAATTTGAATTTTAAGTTTTTTCCATCTCTAAAGTTTTATGATAATCTAAATAGCTATTCATGTCTGAACACAATCACTTCTTCAGTGTATGTCAGCAGTGGGATATATAACTGATTTAGGGTGGGTTAGGAAGGGACTTTTCTATGTAAAGAATCTGTCAATGCCATAAATGTCATGCATATTATATTACCTTGCTAAAAAGTCACTGGATATTTTAGTTTTCAACTAGTAAGGAAAATATCATCAAACATGTCCATTCACTAAACTGTGAATTAAAGAAACCAGTTCATATAAAATTGGATCTTTGGGCTCTTTCTGACTAAAATTGTCAAAAGCCTGTACATGATATTAGAATCAATTATACAGACTACCTCCATGTTAAACTTTCCTTTACCTTTTATTATTTTTGAATGGAATTTAATTTAATTTTTCTAATTATATAAACATAGTTTTCAACATTTATTTTTTGTAAGCTTTTGAGATTCACATGTTTCTACACTCATTCATTCCTTCCCTCCATTGTTTGACAGGGAAAAATCTGATATAGGTACAATCATGTTTAACATATTTCCATATTAGTCATGTTGTGAAAGAAGAAACATAACTAAAGGAGGAAAAAGTCATGACACAGGGGAAAAAACATAAAACAAGTTTTTTTTTTTTAAAGTGAAAATAGTATATTTTGGTTTCCATTTAGATTCCATAGTTTTTCTCTGGATGTGAATGGTATTTCCATGACAAATATTAAGAATTTTCCTTGATCATTGAACTGCTGAGAAAAGCTAGAGCCATCATAAGTGATCATATATAAGATGTTACTGTTAATGTCTTGCATTGTTTCCCTGATTCTGTTCACTTTTATTCAGCATCAGTTCATACAATTCTTTGTGGTATTTTTTGAAGACCTCCCACTTATGATTTCTTACAGGACAATAGTATTTTATCTCATTTGTCTGTCTCAATTTGTTTAGTAATTGCCCAATTGATGGACAATCTGTCAATTTCCAATTCATTACTACTATTAAAAAAGCTACTATAAATACTTATCTATAAGTGGATCTTTTCCCCTTCTTTTATCATCTCTTTTCCCTCTTTTTTATCATCTCTATTGCTGAATCAAAGGATATGCAGTTTTATTACCTATAAGGCAGAGTTCCAAATTGCTCTCCAGAATGGTTGAATCACTTCACAACCATATCAACAATGCATTACTGTCCCACTTTTCCCACTTCTTCTCCAACATTGATCATTTTTCTATTTTTCATCATTTTAGCCAATATGATAGCTATGAAAAGTACTTCAAATTTGTTTTAATTTATATTTCTCTAGTCAATAATTATTTAGAGCATTTTTCATATGACTTTGAATAGCTTTAATTTCTTCATCTGAAAACTACATGTTCATATCCTTTGACCACATATCAAATGGGAAATGACTTGTATTCTTATAAATTTGATTCTGTTCTCTACATTTTTTAGAAATGAGTCTTTTATCAAAAACATTAACTGTGAAAATTGTTTCTCAGCTTTCTACATTCCTTCTAATTTTGGTTTCCACTAACTTAATTGGTTGATGGTATCACCCTTTATGGCTAAATCCTGTACTCATTTCTACCCTTATCTTTATATAGGGTATGAGATATTGATCTATGACTAGCTTCTGCCACACTATTTCCAAGTTTCCTGGAAATTTTTGTCAAATAATGAGTTCTTATCCCACCATTCAATTTCTTGACAATTTTAATGGCTGTCATTTTATAATATAGTATTAAATCTGGTAAGGCCAGGTCATCTTCTTTTGCATTTTTTCATTAAGACCCTTGAATTCTTGACCTTTTGTTCCTCCAGATGAATTTTATTACTATTTTTCCTAACTCAATTAAATATTTTTGGTATTTTGTTATGGCACTGAATAAGTAATGTAATTTAGGTAGAATTGTCATTTTCATTATGCTAGCTTGGCCAACCCAAGAGCAATTGATATTTTCCAGACATTAGGTTTGACTTTATTTATGGGAAAAGAGATTTGTAATTGTATTCTTATAGTTTCTGGGTCTGTAAAAACAGATAGATTCCCAAGTATCTTTTATTGTCTATGGGAATTTTAAATGGAATTTTTCTATCTATTGAAGCTGGACTTTATTAGTCATATATAGAAAGGCAACTAGATGGCACAGTGTATAGAATTCTAGCCTTGGAGTCAGGAGGAGTGGAGTTCAAATCTGACTTCAGACACTTGATATTTGCAGTGTGACCTTCAACAAATCATTTAACCTTGATTTCCTCAAATTCAGAGCTATCTCCAGTCATTCTGATTCATATCAGGCCACTGGACCTAATGGCTCTTGAAGAGAAAGTGAGACTAATGACTTAGCACAGCAACTTCCTCACTCAAATCCAATTCTGTCATCACCTACCTTGATGTCATGGTCTTCTTTGAAAATGAAGGCCATACATCATCAACATCAGTCATATGTGGAAATGCCATTGCTTTATGTAGATTTATTTAATACTACGACTTTGCTAAAGTTGCTAATTGGTTGATTTTCTAGGGTACTCTAAGTATACCATCATAACATCAGCAAATTTGTTTCCTCATTGCCTCTTCTAATTCCTTCAAGTTCTTTTTCTTCCTTTATTGCTAATGCAAACATTTCAAATACAATATTGAATAATGATATTGATAATGAGTATCCTTGTTTCATCCCTAATCTTAATGGGAATCTGTCTTTATTTTTTGTTGCTGTTGTTTTTGTTTTTTGTTTTTGTTTTTGTTTCTAGGTTTTTTTCAAGGCAATGGGTTTAAGTGGCTTCCCAAGGCCACACAGCTAGGTAATTATTAAGTGTCTAAGGCATTATTTGAACTCAGGTACTCCTGACTCCAGGGCCAGTGCTCTATCCACTGAGCCACCTAGCCACCCCTGGAATCTGTCTTTATTATCCCCATTATATACAATGCTTTCTGATGGTTTTAGATACATTCTATTTAACATTTTAAGGAAAACTCCGTGCATTCCTATGTTCTATAGGAATAGGAGCTGTATCTTTTCAAAAGATTTTCCATATCATTTCTGCTAGTTTTTAATTGATATGATCAATTATGCTGATTATTTTCCAAATATTGAACCATTCCTGAATTCATGAAATAATATGTATCTTATCAAAATGTATTATACTTCTGATTAATTGCTACAAACTCTTTGCTAATAATTCATTAAAATTATTTCATTAATATTCATTATGGTAATACCATATTAGCACCATAGGTATTTAGGTATTAGGTATTAGCACCATATCATTTTAATAAAAGGTATTTGGCAGAGCTTCATTTTTGTCCATTTTTCAATTAGTTTGTATAGAATTGAATTATTGTTTCGTTATATGCTTGGTAGAATTCACTTGTAAATCCATCTGTCCCAGGAATTTATTTTCCCTTAGGGAGTTCGTCAATGGATTATTCAAGTTCTTTTCTGAAATGGGATAAATTATGTATTTTATTTTCTCTTCTGTTAATCTGGGCAATTTATACTTTTGCATTGCATCCATTTAATTTATATTGTCCGATTTATTGGCATAGAGTTGGATAAAAGAACTCTGAATTGTTTAAATTTCAGCCTTATTGTGGTGAATTCATCCTCTTCATTTTTATACTGGTAATGTTTTTGTTTTTTAAATAAAATTAACTAAAAGTTTACTGATTTTTTGTAAAACCAACTCTGTTTTATTTCAATAGTTTTCTTATTTTCAATTTTATTAATCTCTCATTTGAATTTTAGAATTTATTACTATTTAATTGTTCAATAGTCTTAATATTTTCAATTTTATTTATCTCTCCTTTGATTTTCAGAATTTCATTTTTAGTACTTTTTTGGTGCCATGCTTTTATTCAAATACAAGGGGGGAAATACACTATGCCAAGAAATGAACAATATGACATTATTTTACAACACAGCATTTGAAAAACAGTTGGAAATAATGCTCCAAGTGGATAGATAAGCACATCATACATTGTACATTGTTCAACAGTGCCCATTGACACTATAATTTCATTACATGCTTTTGGCTTTAAACAGCCAAATAAGAAAAGCTGTAAAAATCAGTTATATTAAAATTAAAACCCAAATAGCAAAGAGGAACTGAAATTTTTCAATAGTTACAATTATAGTTAGAATTGAACATTTTTGCATTGATAGTTGGGAGATTTAACCATACTGATCATGGTTATAATACTAATTTTTCCGCTGATGAAAGCGCCAGTGTTTTCCAACAAGGTCAATGATAAATTCTATCTTTATAAGAAGCATCAATTCCCTTAAAAATTTTTTTTCATGACTCCAAGTAAAGCTATACTGTAATTAGAAAAGTTGAAGTCTTAAAAAGGAAAAGACTCAAGCTCTGCCTGTATCAATAAAGTAAAATGTTATTTATTAGAGGATTTTTATTTTTATATACCTTTTATATTTACACACCTAATTCATTAATTGCATCTTTTCATTATATATATATATATATATATATATGTGTGTGTGTGTGTGTGTGTGTGTGTGTGTGTGTATCTGAATGTAGAAGTATAACATTTCTCTAATAACTGCTCTGACTGTATCCCACAATTTTTGGTATGTTGTCTCATTATTGTCATTGAATTTGATGAAATAATTATTTCTTTTTAATTGAAATTTAACTTTCCAGATACATATTATGAGAGTTTTCATCATTCAACCATATAAATATATATATATGCATATTTTAAGTTGCATAATTTCCTTCCACCCTCCCTTCCCACCCCCCTACCCATTAGCAGTGAACAATTCAATAATGCACATACACATATGTGTTAAACATACTTGCAGATTAGCCATTTCCAGCATGAGGATTTAGGATTAGGGAAAAAGATAGAAAACTATGAGATATGGAAGAAAAACATAAGTGATTTTTTTTAAAAAGTGAATATAGTGTTCATCAAATTCTGAATGGATTTTGTTTTGTTTTGTTTTTCTTCCACTGGATGGGGATAACATTGTTCATAGCAAGTCTAATAGAGTTTTCCTAGCTCTCTGAACTGCTGAGAGGAGGTGCATCTATCGAGGTTGATCAACTCACAATGTCCCTGTTAATGTATACATCATTCTCTTGGTTTTGCTCCCTCATTCAGCCTCAAATCCCATAATTCCATCCATGCTTCACTAGAGTCCAACCATTTATGGTTTCTTATAGACAATAATATTCCATAGCATTTATATACCATAACTTGTTCAACCATTCCCCAATTGATGGGCATCCCCTAAATTTCCAATTCTTTGACACTACAAAAAAGAGCTGTTATGAATATTTTGGAACATGTGGGAATTTTTTTTTCCATTTTTTGCGATTTCTTCTGGAATTTGAATTTCTGGGTCAAAGATTATAATCAGTTTTATTGCTCTTTGGGCATAGTTCCATAGTGTTCTGTCATTTTTGCCTACCTGACAGATGTGAAGTAATACTTCATAGTTACTTTAACTTACATTTCTATATCAATAATGATTTGGAGCATTTTTTCATATGACTATATATAGCTTTAATTTCTTCATTTGAAAACTGTCTGATCATATCCTTTGACTATATACCAACCAATTGGGAAATGACTTGTAATAAATTATAAATTTGATGCAATTCTCTATATATTTTAGAAATGAGACTTTTATCAGAAACCCTAGCTGTGAAAACTGTTCCTAGCTTTCCGTTTTCCTCCTAATTTTGGCAGTATTGATTTGATTAGTGCAAAAACTTAATTTAATATAGTCAAAATCATCCATTTTGCAATTTATAATGTACTTTATTTCTTGCATAGTCATAAATTTCTCTCCTTTCCATAAATCTGACAAATAGAGTATTTATTAGTCTAATAATTTATTCATGGTGTTGCACTTTCTAAATCCTGTACTGATTTTGATTTATATTGGCATAAGATTTGAGATGTGGGTCTATGCCTAGTTTTTGTTATACTATTTTCCAGTTTTCCTGACAATTTGTGTCAAATAGTTCTTATCCCAGAAGCTAATGTCTTTGGGTTTGTTAAACAGTCTATTACTGTAGTTATTTAGCACTGTTTCTTTTGAAACTCTCCTAAACCAATGACCATTCTTCTATTTCTTAACCAATACCAGGCAGTTTTGATGACTGCTGCTTTATAGTATAGTTTTAGATCTGGTAGAGCTAGGCCATCTTCCTGTACATTTTTTTCATCAGTTCCCTAGCTATTCTTGACCTTTTGTTACTCCAGATGAATTTTGTTACAATTTTTTCCAGTTCAGTAAAATAATTTGGTGGTTTGATTGCTATGTCACTGAATAAGTAATTTAGTTTGGGTAGAACTGTCAGTTTTATGATATTAGCTCAACCCAAACATGAGCAATTGTCATTTTTTCCAGTTGTTTGGTGCTGACTTTATTTGGGTGAGAAATGTTTGGTAAATAGGTTCATACAGTTTTGGGGTTTATCTTGGGAGGTAGATTCCCAAGTGTTTAATGTTGTCTGCAGTTACTTTAATTGGAATTTTTCTTTCTCTCTCTTGTTCTTGTGCTTTGTTGTTCATATATACAAATGCTGATGATTTATGTGGGTTTATTTTATATCCTACTACTTTACTGAATTTTTTAAATATTTGTTAATTGTTTTTAGATGATTTTCTCAGGTTCTCTATGTATACCATCATATCATCTACAAAGAGTAAGCTTTGGTTTCTCATTACCAATTCTGATTCCTACAATTTCTTTTACTTCTTATATTGCTAAAGTTAACATTTCTAATACTATATTGAATAGTAATGGTGATAATGGGCATCCTTGTTTTATCCCTGAACTTATTGGAAATGCTCTGAGTATATCCCCATTACATGCAATATTTGCTAATGGTTTTAAATAGATATTACTTATTATTTTGAGAACATTTATTCCTATACTTTCTAGTGTTTTTAATAGGAAAGAGATATTTTATCAAAGACTTTTTCAGTCTCTATTAAGATAAATGATTTCTTGGCTTTTGTTATTGATATGTCCAATTTTGTTTGTTTTCCTAACATTTAATCATCCCTGCCTAACTGGTATAAATACTACCTAATCTTGGTGTATTTTTCAAGTAATAACTTGCTGTAATATCTGTGCTAAATTTTTGTTTAAGATTTTTGCATCAATGTTCATTATGGTAATTGGTCTATAATTTTCTTTGTTTTACTTCTTCCTTATTTAGGCATCAGCACCATATTGATGTCATAAAAGGAATTTGGCAGAACTCTGTGGTCTTTTATTACTTGTAATTTTTGTATTCTGATATAAAAATTCATTTGGTATCTTTCTACCTTTGAACATGAGATTTTTATGCTTTAATACTTAGTCAATTTTTGTATAGGTGCCACGTACCACTGAGAAAAAGAAATATTCCTTTCTATCCCCTTTTCATTTTTCCTCAGAGGTCTAGCATATCTAAATTGTTTTAAAACTCTATTCACCTTTCTTCATTTCCTTTGCTTATTTTGTGATTTATCTATTTTTTCCTAATTCTGTGAGAAAAAGAGTGAGGTTCCCCCATTTTTGCTCTCCCAGTCTTCCTGTATCTCATTTAACTTTTCTCAGAATCTGGATTTCTGTGCCACTTAGTGTGTATAGCTTTAGTTTTGATAATAATTCACTGTTTATGGTGCCTTTTAGGAAGATGTAGATTTTTTTTAATAAGAAAGAATTTATTTATTTTGAGTTTTACATTTTCCCCCTAATCTTACTTTCTGACCCCCAACTCCCCCACAGAAGGCAGTCTGTTAATCTTTACATTGTTTCCATGGTATACATTGATCTAAGTTGAATGTGATGAGAGAGAAATCATATCCTTAAGGGAAAAAAAGTATAAGAGATTGCAAAATTACATAATGAAATATTTTTTTAAATTAAAGGTAATAGTCTCTGGTCTTTGTTCAAACTCCACAATTCTTTCTCTGGATACAGATCATATTCTCCATTGCAGATAGCTCAAAATTGTCCCTGATTTTTGCACTGAGACAAGCAAGTCCATCAAGGTTGATGAGAACCCCCACGTTGCTGTTAGGGTATACAATGTTTATCTGGTTCTGCTCATCTCGCTCAGCATCAGTTCATGAAAAGCCCTCCAGGATTCCCATCCCTCCTGGTTTCTAATAGAACAATAGTGTTCCATGAAACACATATACCACAGTTTGTTAAGCCATTCCCCAATTGAAGGACATTTACTTCATTTCCAATTCTTTGCCACCACAAACACAGCTGCTATGCATATTTTTTGCACAAGTGATGTTTTTATCCTTTTTCATCATCTCTTCAGAGTAGAGACCCAGTAGTGGTATTGCTGGATTAAAGGGTATGCCCATTTTTGTTGCCCTTTGGGCATAATTACAATTGACTCTCCAGAAAGGTTGGATGAGTTCACTGCTCCACTAACAAAGTATTAGTGTCCTAGATTTCCCACATCCCTTCCAATATTGATTATTGTCCTTTCTGTTCATATTGGCTAGTCTGAGAGGTATGAGGTGGTACCTCAGAGATGCTTTAATTTGCATTTCTCTAATAAGTAATGATTTAGAGCAATTTTTCATATGACTATGGATTGTTTTAATTTCCTAAGATGTAGATTTTTAAAAATTCATTTTAATTAGATCGATTTTTTCTTTTACTTTGTCTGGGTTTGGATTGCTACCTCTGTGTTATTTTAATCTTCAGATGAAACATAATATATGATGATGCAGCCATTTACCTTTACTCTTTTTGCATCTCTCTACTTTTAAATGTGTTTCTTGTAGACAATATATCGTACAATTCTAGTTTTTATGCACTCTGCTATCCATTTCTGCTTTATGAGAGAATTCATCCCATTCACATTTATGATTATTTACTCTTCATTACCCTCCATCCAATTTGTACTTTTCTCTCTCCTTTCACTCTATCCTGCCTCATCAATATTTTGTTTCTGATCACTATCTTCCTCAATATGCTCTCCCTTCAATAACCTCCATTCCTTTTCTTTCCCCTTCCCCCTCCTAATTCTACACCCCCTTTCTGTTCTTCCTTCTATCAGCACCTCTTTCCCTTTTTCCCTCATTTCCATTCTCAATTTTTGGTAGGGTAAGATAAATTCTGTCCGAGTGTATATGTTGTTTCCATTTTGAGCCAAATCCAATAAGAGCAATATTCCAGCAATTCTTATCCCCTCTACTGTAATATGTCCATTATATTTCTCTATGTGATACAATTTTACAGTATCCTGCCTTCCCTTTATCTATTTTTCCCATTTCAAGCCTTTTTTCCATGCCTTAATTAATTGTAATTAAGGCAGAGCTGCCACTCTGCCTCACACTTCCTCTTTGTCCTTTATTTTCAAAGAGGGTCAATGAAATAACAGTATGATAATATATTTTCATAATGCATTAGATAACTTTGGCATCTTCAATATTCTAAGCCCTGAAACAGTACCTATTTCAGTTGTCTCCATGGCCACTGGAACTGTGTTTTCATCTGTCAGTTCTGTCAAGGAAAGTCTTCACAAGTTTTGGATATGCACCCCTCCTCAAAAAATGACTCATAGGTTTTAGTAGTCAGTTACTATCAACCTGGTCTTAGACATAGCACAGCTCAGGTCTGGGTTCAGCAAGCAAGGTGTAGCAGGTCAGCAGTGAGGATCCCAACCCCAGCTTGGAAGACAAACTTCAAGCTCTAATAATGCTGGTGCAACATGCAGAATTGAGTTGAGCTAACCTAATTCAGGGAACAAACCATTAGTACCTGAAATACCATTGGCAAGTAATAAGCCAGAGACCAGGCCCTGGCATCCAGGGTTCCCACAGAGGTACCCCAGAACCCTTGTACAGCCCAACCATTTGCTAGTTATATTCTCAATAAGATTATGGATAAACCAAGAATGGCCATTATCATCCCTACTATTTCATATTGTATTAGAAATGTTAACACTCTTCTAAATTTGACTCAGATCTTTGTATACTTTAGATATGAGATCTTTATCAGAAACACTAGTTGTAAAAATTGTCTCCCAGCTTACTGCATACCTTTTGATCTTAGCTACATTCATTTTATTTGTGCAAAACCTTTTCAATTTAATGTAATCAAATTTGTCCATTTTGCATTTTATAATATTCTCTCTCTCTTCTTTGGTCATAAATTCCTCCCCTTTCCAGAGATCTGATGAATAAAGTACTCCTTATTCTCCTTACTGGCTTATGATATCTCTTCTTGTGTCTTAATCCTGTCTTAAATCTTACCTTTTTATGGGCTATGAGATGTTGACTATATGACAAGATTCTTCCATACTACTTCTAGTTTTCCTAGCAATTTCTATTAAAGAATGAGTTCTTATTCCAGAATCTGGAAGCTTTCGGTTTATCAACCAATTAGTTTACTATAGTATTTTACTACTGTTTCTTTTATACCAAATCCATTTCACTGATCCACTACTCTATTTCTTATCTAGTATCAAAGAGTTTTGATGATTGGTGATTTATAATATAATTTTAGATCTATTATGACTAGGCAACCTTGCCTATGACTAGGCAATCTTGATCTTTTGTTCCCCCAGATGAATTTTGAAACTATTTTTCTAGCTCAATCACATAATTTTTTGGTATTTTGATTGGTATGGTACTGAATAAGTAATTTAATTTTGGTATAATTGATAAAGAACTCATTTCCGAAATACACAAGAGAACTTAATCAAATTCACAAGATTGCAAGTCATTTCCCAATTCATAAATGGTCAAAGGATATGGACAGACAGTTCTCAGATCAAAAAAAAATTAAACTATAGTCACATGAAAAATACTCTAAATCATTATTGATTAGAGAAATGTAAATTAAGCAACTCTGAGGTACCACCTGACACCTACCATATTGGCCAATATGACAAAAAAAGCAAAATGATCAATGTTGGAGACTATGTGGAAAAATTGGGACATTAATGCATTGTTAGTGGAGTTATGAACTGATTCAACCTTTCTGGAGAGCATTTTAAAACTACTTTTATTGCCCTTTGGGAGTAGTTTTAAAATGCTCTTTGATACAGCAATACCACTACTAGATCTATATTCCAAGAAGGACAATAAAATGTATAAGAAAATCACATGAACAAAAACATTTGTAGCAACTTTTTATATTGGCAAAGTTTTAGAAATTAAGAGAATATTCATCAGTTGGGGAATGGTTGAACAAGTAATGATATCTGAATTCTAAGGAGTAATATTGCTCTCTAAGAAATCATGAGCATCCAGACTTCAGAAAATCCTGGAAAAACTTGCATGAACTGATGCTTACTAAAGTTAGTAGAACCAGGAGAACACTATAGAAATTACCAGCAGCAATGTGAGATAATCAACTATAATGGGCACAACTTCTCTCAGCAGTTCAGTGATCAAGACATTTCTGAGAGACTTGTCATTCAAAATGCCATGTAATTCAGTGAAAAACCTATGGGGATTGAATGCAGAGAAAAGCATTTTATGTTCACTTTTAAAAGTTTTCTATACTGTTTTTTCTCTTTCATGATCTTTTTTCCCACTTAGTTATAATTCTTCTTTAACAACATACTTAATATAGCTATATGGTAACTATGATATTGTAAATAAATATGCTGTATCAAAGATACAGTTAAAATCTATATCAGATTGTTCACTGCCATGGGGAGGGAGGGCGATAGAGTGGAGATACAAAGTCAAAACTAAAATAGTACTTGCCTTCAAGTTTTTTTTTTAAATTCATTGGAGGGGAGCCTTACATTCCTGGTGGGGAGAAGGAAGAAACATTGTGCAGAAAGAGACATTTCAGATAGATAAGACATACGAGACCATGGAAAGTAAAAGTACAAAAGAAAAATCTTGGACAGTAAGTGATTCGATTAATCTAATTGAAAAGGAGAAGACTTCTATATAAATTACATTTTTATTTGTTAACTCAATGAGAAAAGATAGTTGAGAAGAAAAGTTCCATGTTTCATTTCTATATTTCTCTTTGAATACACCCATCTCATTTCAAAAAGATCATTTTGTAAATTTCCCAAATGAAAGATAAGGAGGAAAGAGGAAAAAAACACCTCAGATCCTTCCCAAGAAGATGCTCTCATATAAAGAAGTGATATGCTGTGTATAATACTTAAAATAGAAATGAATGAATTCATTTCCCCTAAAAATTTAAAGGTAGCTAAGCACTGGCATTGTAATTAATAGATTTAGATTTACATCTATGTCCATCATATACTACCTTGGGTAAGTCAATTCACCTCTATGAGTTTTAATTCCTGCAATTATAAAATGAGGAAGTCTGATTAGAAAATAGCTAAGGTTTCCTCTGTCTCTATTATTCTGTAAAATATTTGTAATTGGAAATGTAGGACATTCCTTACAATTATTCTATTTCTCTGACAAATTTCATCAGGGGAGATTCATTAGTATGCAAATTAAGGATGCCTTAATCTGCTTGTAGCTGAAGCAGAACATTTCTGTAACCCAATCAGAGCATGGAAATCTACATATTCATGAGCCTATCTAAACAGCAGCACTCAGGACTTTAGACAAATGAGGACAAGCAGTCATGGACCAAGACCTCAATGTTCCTTTTCCATTAGCATGTTGTTTATTCATTGGTTTAAAACCATCCAAGGAAATTAAAATTTCACAGAAGAACTGCCATTTAGGCAAGCTTCCTGACTGATGAAATGAAGGTGTAGGACCTATTACTCAAGGTTTTGAACTAGCTAACTTTTCAGTCCCATGTATGAATTTCAAAAGTATAAATTTGCAAGATATAGCAACTGAGCATTATTTTGAGTAGTATCTGAATAGCACTTGTTTCACATTATCATGCCTATTGAATTAGATTTTATCCCAAATTTTTAAAAAAGATGCAAGAATACAAAAACATATCAACAAAAATGTTTTTAAAAGCATTTTTTTCCATTATATATACATGTCACATCATGCTATGAAAGTGACTCTTAGTTACAATTATGGCATCAAAAGGAATGAACCATTTGGCCAAGTAGTAGAAGTAGAAAGGATTAATTGCTGGGTTTAAAATAAGGAAGGACTGACTTCAATCCTGCTTCAGAAAATGACTAGTTATGTCACCCTACAAATCACTTTAACCTCTGTTTGCCTCAGTTTACTCATCTGTAAAATGAGAAAAAAACAACTCTTAATCTCCCGGATTTTTTATGTGGATCAAGTGAGTTAATAATTATAAAGTATAACATATGGCAATAATTATAATAATGTATAGCAAAATACTATCTACATGTTGTTGTGGACATTTTTATTCTTAGACAGTTAATCCCTAGGCAGCTCAAGTTTGCCTCTCTAAAAATGAGATCAACAAATCTCTTCAAAAGAGGGTTACATTTATGACCCTCAAAATTTGACAGAGAACAATGAACTAAAACAAAATAGAGAAATAAAAATATTTGAACTTTTTTATCTACTGCTATCATCAATTGTTGGTATAGCCTGATGAGAAAGAACTTGCTTCTCTAGCAAACCCTAAAGTTAATTTCTTTTTTCTAAGTAGTGTTGAAACCTTTATGGTTACATCATAAGCCTGAAAGCCTGTGTAGATCCTAAAGGTGAAAAGGCAACATGCTGGAATGTCATTTTTTAGCAAATCTTATTCACTTTATTTTTGAGGGGAGTCCACATGATGATACCTTCAATTGGGAAGCTGTACACAACACCCTTGAAGCCAAAAAGGATTCACAGTAAAGAACAAGCAATGATCTTGAAAAGGCTATTGTGTCAAATGTACGTTGTCTGCATTTTCTGTGTGATGAAACAGAATTTTAGATATTATTGTCTTGCTTATTTGTGAACTTTGTGTTCTGAGGAGGACAAGGTTTACACATGTCCTTCAAGATCATTACTGGGGCATTATCTTCAATAGTGCAAATCACAACCCCTCCTATAATTTTTTCATTTTTATGTGACTCTTGCACATATTTTTCTCCAAAGCCTGTGCAGTTATATCCAGGCAACTTGTTATTGCTTTATGAATGAACTACCTTTTTTCTGTTCATATTATAGAACTCTTTGGTATTTACACACCACTTGTCATATTTGATTAATCATTGATAATATATTATGTATTATAAAAACACTATGAATTGGTCTATTGCTTTTTGGATAAACCATGTTTTTGATTGCTTGGCATTCATATTATCTAGGACCACTAGTATAATATTATGAAAAAGAGAATTTCTCCAAAGAAACTATGACCTTTTTTCCTTTTTTTCTATTTAATTCTGATCCCTTTTATTATATATGTTCACATCATGTTTGTTCAAGATACATGTATCACTTAGTTGTTCAAAGTCATTCTTAAAAGAATACTGCTGGGGGCAGAGCCAAGATGGCGACAAGAAATGATCCAGTCTTAGGCGCTCTCTGATAAAACGTGAAACTAAGGACTCTAACTAAACTTTCAAGAGACAGAACCCACAAAGGGACCCAGTGAGGCAGTTCTCCTACTCAAGGTAACCTGGAAAAGAGCAGAAAGGCTCCGCTCCCTGGGGTCGGAGGGGCGGCCTGCCAGAGGGGTGGCCTGCCAGAGACAAAGAACTTCAGCCTCCCGGAGGCAGCACCAGGATGCTGGGAGCCTCGGCTCACAGCAGCCGGGGAGTCTCCTGAGCTGTACCCCAGGGAGCACCACACACAAAGTGGGGGAACAGCGGGGGACCTCTGCCAGAGGGAGCACATGGAACCCAGCCCTCAGGGCACACAGCCAGCAGCTTGGTCTTTCCCTAGCTCTGATCCAGGAAACAGAAGCAGGCGGAGCCATAAGCAGGAGACTCCAGGGCATGAGCCCATTGAGTCGAGGGAGGGGAGTGAAGAGAGACTGCAGAGCTCTGTCCTCTGCCCCTGGAAGAGGACTCTGGGGTTCTGATCACATTCAGATCCTGATCACAAACTAGGCCCCCCCCTACCTCAGCCCCATGGCAGACGGGAGTGCATATGGTTATTCACAGACCAGGAGGGAGGGCAGAGCCTCACACACTGAGATCATTGTGGGAGTATCCCAAAAGATCAGGAAGCACCCCAAAACTAGGCTCAGGCTGGGAAAATGAGCAAGCAGAGAAATAAGAGGAAGACCATTGCAAAATATTTTGCTCATGAGCCCAAGAAGGATCAAAATACTCAGTCTGAAGATGAGGAGGTACAAGCTCCTGCATCTACAGACTCAAAGAAAAAACAGAAATTGGCATCAGGCTATGACAGAGCTCAAAAAAGACTTTGAAAATCAAATGAAGGAGTTGGAAGAAAAACTGGGAAAAGAAAGGAGAGAGATGCAGGAAAAACATGAAAATGAAGTCAGCAGCTTAGTCAAGGAAATCGAAAAAAATGCTGAAGAAAATAGCATGCTAAAAACCAGCTTAGGTCAAATGGATAAAACAGTTCAAAAAGTTATTGAGGAGAAGAATACCTTAAAACGCAAAATTGGCCAGATGGAAAAAGAGATAAGAAAACTCTCTGAGGAGAACAAATCCTTCAGACAAAGAATAGAATTCAGGGAGATTGATGAATTTACCAGAAATCAGGAATCAATACTTCAATACCAAAAAAATGAAAAATTAGAAGAAAATGTAAAAGATCTCATTGAAAAAACAACTTATATGGAAAACAGACTTAGGAAAGATAATTTAAAAATTATTGGAATACCTGAAAGTCATGATCAGGAAAAGAGCCTTGACATCATTTTCAAAGAATTACTACAGGAAAATTGCCCTGATATTCTAGAAGCAGAGAGCAAAATAGAAATGGAGAGAATCCACTGATCCCCCCGAGAAAGAGATCCCAAAAAACCAACCCCCAGAATATTATAGCCAAGTTTCAGAACTCCCAAGTCAAAGAGAAAATATTACAAGCAGCCAGAAGGACACAGTTCAAATATCATGGAGTTGCAGTCAGGATCACACAGGACTTAGCAGCAACTACATTGGAAGCTCGTAGGGATTGGAATATAATATCACTGAAGGCAAAAGAGCTTAGAATGCAACCAAGAATGAACTACCCAGCAAGGCTGAATGTCCTCTTCCAGGAAAAAGATGGGCTTTCAATGAACCAAGGGAATTTCAAATGTTCCTTTTGGAATGGCCAGAGCTGAACAGATCTTCAGATACAGGACTCAGGTGAAGCATGGAGATTGGAGGCGAGGGGGGAAATATGAGGGAATTAATGATGATGAACTGCATGTATTCCTGCATAGAAAAATGACACTGATAATACTCATATGAACTTCCTCAGTTAATAGAGCAGGTAGAGGAGCTTTTATAGTTGAAGCACAGGAGAAAGCTGAATTTGAAGATAAAATATGGTGTAAAAAATGGAGTCAATAGAAAAAAATGGAAATATAATAGGAGAAAGGAAAAGGAGAGGGGGAATAGGCCAAGATATTTCATATAATAAGATTTTTTTTATTATTACAATGAGCTATTGCAATGATATGGAAGGGGGAGGCAAGGGGGAATGAGGGAACCTTTGCTCTTATCAGAGGTGGGTATGAGAGGAAACAGCATATATACTCAATGGGGTATAGGAATCTGGAGTAAGAGGGGGGGAGCAGGGGAAAGGGGTGGGGATGTGAATTAAGGAGGAGAGGATGGACCATGGGGGGAGAGTGGTCAGATATAACACATTTTCTGTTTTGCTTTTTGCAAGGGGCTGGGATTGGAAGGCCTGCCCAGGAACACAGGGCCAGGTAGATTCTGGGCCTAAGGGGTGGTATGGGGGCTCAGGGCTTCTTGGCCCCAGGACCAGGGATCTGTCTGCTGCGCCACTCAGCAACCCTACAGCATAGTCAGAGTGAAAGGAGAGAGAAAATATAGTACATGGTAGTGAAGAAATAAGAAAGGAGGGAGTTGCGACCAGCAATGGCAATGTTGGAAAAATATGGAAATAACTTTTGTGATGGACTTATCATAAAGAATGTGATCTACCTGTGACAGAGTTGTTGGTGTTGGAACAAAGACTGAAGCACATTTTTTATTATTATTATTTGGGGTAGGGTGCAGGGCAAATGGGACTGGGTGGACTGCCTGGGGCCACATAGCAGGGTGATCTTTGGGTGTCTGAGGCTGGATTTGGACCCAGGTGCTCCTGACTCAAGGGTCAATGCTCTGTCTGCCACACAGCCACCCCTACTATTTTTACTATTTTATTTTATTTTGGGTCTTTTTTTTCTTCTTTTGAGTTTTTGCAGGGCAGTGGAGATCGGGTGGCTTGCATATCACATGGCTGGGTGATTGTTGGGTCTATGGGGCTGGATGTGGGCTTGGATGCTCGTGGCTCCAGGACTGGTACTTCATCCATTGCGTCACCTGGCCATACCTACAATTATCACTATTATTCTTTTTTTTGTTTTAATTTTTTTTTCTCTCTCCTTTACTTTATCACCCAAACAAGTCTATATTCATGGGGGAGGGGTATTTTGTTTACTCTTAAACAAGAATATTTTATTAATGTAAAAAAAATTTGTACAAAATGATTAAAAAGTAAAATTAAAAAATAAAAAATAAAGGTATTTCAGTATGGAAAAAAAATAAAAGAATACTGCTATTGTTGTTTACATGTTCTCTTCCAAGTATGAAATGAATTCTAAAAGAAATTCCACTTTCCAAAAAAATCTAAAAATATTTTGAAGCTTCCAAATAAAAAAAACAACTATGTCACAGATTTTAATGGATGAATTTCTATTTATATAATACATTCATATTCCTATGAAGACCAGTTTGGTATAAAATAAAAATGACTGTCATTCAGATGACAGTAAATCCTATTACTAATACTTCCTGACTGAATGAACCTCATCAAGTCTCTTAACCTTTCAGCCCTCTAGACTAGTGGTGTTAAACTCAGATAGAAATGATCTGCAGTTGCACATTGACTTAGGAACTTCTAAATTTTCATTGTTTCTATTGTATAATATTTAATTTATTTAAAAAAATATTTGCTGATGGTATTTTAATCTGATTTAGGTTTGATATCTTTCTTCTAGATAAGATACCTAAGACTGGAAGTTGAAGAGATGGTACTGACTTGCGCTGTTAAGAGAAGCTTCCTAATGCGGCACTTTTCTATATAAATGAAATCATAAGTCTAGAAATTATAAGTCATGATTTTCCAAACACCAATTAATATAGACATCAGTAAAAATCTTTTAAGATTTATGAGATTGCATCTTTTCCTTTAAATAAAATTTTCATCCATTATTTAAGAAACCAATATATTAAAATATTTTCCAGTTTGAGAGTTTTGGTCCAAAAGGAAAGATTTTAGTAATTCATAAGTATAAAAATTGGATCATTTACAAATATATATGGCTGGTAATCATAAAATTCGGTCAGTAACAATCATTCATGGCAACAATTACCTTGGGAAATATGAGTTTTAACCAGAAACATATGGATGAACCTGTTAGTTATTTTTTCCTACTGTGCACATGCATTGGCATTTAGCCTAATGGTCATGATATATACATAAACACATAGTATTTGTACTTATGTGTAAAGAAATGAATTGTAGCCATGGGAGAATTATCTTAACTCTAAATGTGTATTATTGAAGAGGCCACCTTTGAAGTGTTGGTCCAGAATTATGCAGTTTTCTCAAGTTTGAAACTCAAATGATTAATAGTAGTTTAATTTCCTGATTACTTCCTTTGTGTTCAAGACCTATTGGTGACTAGTTAATCTAGGAATATTGTTCAACAATCTTTTAATGAGGCAGTGTCCAAGTTCACTCAAACACATACAGACACATAGACACACAAACCATATGTACTGAGTGATGCTACTGTGCATTTGTGTGTGTGTGTGTATGTGTGCATGTGTGTGTATGTGTGCGTGTGTGTGTGTATGTTTCTGGGGTTGATGATCATACTAATGGTTCATTTTATGGTTTGTTCTAAAATATTAGAAGTGACCAATTAATGTCCTCAGATTCCCATTCAAATTCATGATGCCTGAATTGGTTGTTTTTGGTGGGGTTTTTTTCTTTCATAAACAACTTTCACACTTTCATGATGAAATACAACTTTAATAAAAAACATGGCAGTATAACAGGAAAGTTCATCCAGTTCATGCACATGGTACACAATTCATTTTGATCCCATTTCAAGCATTAATTTGATCCATATTGAAGAATGCTGATAGTAACTGAATGTATTAGAAATCTCAAAAATATGTATAAGAAAGTTCATTCAGTTCTAAGTCACACTATTCACTTTTTTTCTATCTTAGTTGTCTGGAAATGAATTTCAGTGCATTAAATTAAATTCATTCAATTCAATTCACTTCATTCAATTTTAATTTAATAACAGAACTATAGGAATATTTGCTCATTCCATAATAAAAACAAAATTAAATGCTTATTTCAAAGTTTCAAAATTTTGAAAGTACCTTAAATTATATTCTTCATATAGAATTACTTTATAAAACATATGTACATATATATATATATATATATATATATATATATATATATATAGGATAATATCATTACAAGAATTGGAAGATGATTGTGAAAATAATTAAATGTTATTTTAAAATATGCTAGATTTCAATTCAAAATATAAAAAATGCTACTTATTTAACACATGACAGCAATCACATTGGAATCCTTTATCAAGTGTGCTTTCTATTTTTAACACTACATGGAATGATAAGGCAAAAGGGGACAGATAGTATAAATACATAATAATATCTAAAAGGGGATCCTCTTAGATTCCTTAACAAAAAGTAAAAAAATAGAAAAAGCTTAACAACATCGGGGTGGGTGGCACAAAGTGTAGTGACTTATAGAGCGAGGGAAAGATTTACCTCCTCCACCTTATGGTCAGTGTCCTTGAATCTCTCTTCATGGTCTCCAAGCAATAGGCTTCAGGATTCTTTTGCTGCACTCTCCTATGCATAACAATTGGGGAAAGGGAATAAATTCTTTGGGAAATAGATCTCACCCTCTCATAACATGGTCAGATGGTTCTCCATACAACCATTTCTCTGTCCAGTTGAATTTGCTTTCCTTATAGCTCTTTTGAATATCCTAGAAACTTAAAAAGAATTAATTTTTCTTTAATTAAACAAAGGTAACTAAAAAAAGACCTCATTTTTTGTGTGAATTATGTTTTACAAGATTAAATATTTGTAAAGTGCTTGCTTAGCACAGTTTCTTGAATATAGTAGGTATTTAATGAATGCTAGTTCCCTGATGAACAAACATTTATTAAGTGCTTTTTGTCGAAAGAGCAAGACCTAATGGATAGATGGGAAGACCTCTGTTCAAAACCTTCCTTCCATGCATACTGGCTTTGTGACTCTGAGTTGGTCAATTAATTTCTCTGTGCCCTAGTCAATTCTTTAAAACTATAAGTTTCAGAATATCAAACTACACCTATAGAAATATCTTCTCTAAATCAATTAAATGACAGGTTCCTTTCTTATACTGGTATAATATATGAAAAATTAGGAAAAACACAAAATAATTTGAAAATAGGAATTTAGGATTATGCCAAAGAAAAGAAATTGCCACCATACCCTAGGAAGGCTAGCTCTACCCCCTTCACATTTTGTCAGTTCCTATGTTTTTTTTCATTGTCTTTCTTTTTGTTTCTTAAATTTAAAAAAATTACATTACCTTTCATTAAAATGCAGCTCTTTGAGTGTAGGAGTTATCTTACTTTTTGCTTTTATTTGGAACTTCATCACTAAACACAATATCTAGAGTAGAAAATCTTCCTCAATCTGGCCAACACAACTTCTGTTAGCAAATGTGGCTACCCATTCTCCCCAATTTTAACTATCATCAGGTTTCTATACTATATCTACTAAAGCAAATAGATAGGAAGAAAATGTTATAATTTTCATTTTCTCTATAAAGAAATTGAAACAAAATAACTAACAAAAAAATTATAGAACATATCAGTGGTAATGCACAAAATAAAAATAATCTCACTATTTTTGACATGAAGAAAATATTGCTTATGAACTTGAATATAAGTCTCTATGAATTAAAGCAAAAATTCCATAGCAATTTAATTCTTCATATTTATTCATTATTATAGGGCATGTTTTTGTATTGTAATTTACTTTATCACTGCAAGAGAAGATAAAATGAATTAAACTTTTGGTCTAAATAAAATAAGGGAAAAAAATGCAGGTTGTATACAATGGACAAATATGTATTAGTGATTCCAGGGACCAGTAAACAAGAACAGCATACTATTGTTCCAAATCAGAGAAAGAGCAAAATTTGAAAAGAAAATGCATTCGTTTTGCATATGTTTTGTAACACCCACAACTTCTATGAATAGACATACACATATGCATTTTGAATGCATACTGGAGATGGTGCTTCTTGGGCACTAGGTATGTCAACTGTCCATTAAACTTTCAGTTGAATCTTAGTTTGGACCTAGTTCCAGAAAAATATAGTAGGGCACATGAAAAAATTGTTAAATCTTTCTGAACTGTCATTTACTCATATTTTCAAATCATTAAGCTTATAATAGCCATTTAAAAATTTAGGTAAATTTTATCCAAGTTTAGGAATAATTACCAAGAAAAAACATCTTGAAAAATGTAATTTTCTTGGCATCAGAAGTTAGTGTGCCAGCAATTTTTACAACTAGTTTTTCTTTCCGACAATAGACTCATTTCTAAAATATATGGAGAACTGAGTCAAATTTATTTTAAAAAAAAGTCATTCCCCAAATGATAAAAGTATAGAAAAACATTTCTCAGATAAAAGGTATGGAAAGACATTTCTCAGATGAAAAAGTCAAAATTAACTACAGTTATATGAAAAATTATTCTAAATCATTACTGATTGCAGAAATGCAAATTAAAGCATCTCTGAGGGACACCTCATACTTCTCAGATTGGTCAATATGACTAGAAAGGAAAATGATCATTGTTGGAGGGAGGTGGGAAATCTGGGACACTAATGCATAGTTGGTAGAGCTGTAAATTAATCCAACCTTTCTGAAGAGCAATTTGGAATTATGCCCAAAGGGCAATAAAAATGTACATGTCCTTTGATCCAGCAATACTACTACTGGGTCTATAACCTAAAGAGATCATTAAAAAGTTACAAAAATATTCATAGTAGCTCTTCTTGTAGTGATAAAAAATTGAAAATTAAGGGTATGGCCATAAATTGGGGAATGGCTAAAAAAATATGGTAAATATCTCAATAGATAGATAGATATGGTATACATTTTGTATACATACAGGTAGATTATGTATAATATTCATGTATATACATGTATATGTATACATATGTGTGATGGAATACTATCATTCTATATGAAATCATGAGGGAGGGGGAGCTAGGTGGTGCAGTTGATAGAGCACCCCTGGAGTCAGGAGTACCTGAGTTCAAATCTGGCCTCCACTGTTAATAATTACCTAGCTGTGTGACTTTGGGCAAGTCACTTAGCCCTGTTGACTTAAATAAATAAAATTTTTAAAAAAGAAATCATGAGGGGAGGGATTTCAGAAACGCCTGGAAAGACTTACATGATTTGTTGCTGAGTGCAATGAGCAAAACCAGGAGAACATTATACACATTAACAACAACAACAACATGGGGTGATGATCAACCATGATGGACATGTTCATTTCAGCAGCACAATGATCAAAGTCAACTTTAAAAGACTTGTAATGGAAAACACAATGCATATCTAGAGAAGGAACTGTGGAGTTTGAATAAAGACCAAACCTTATTAACTTCAATGGTTATAAATACAGATCTTATATCAGAATGCTTTCTGTCAGGGAGGAGGGAAGGGGAGAAAGAAAAATTGAAAAACTCAAAACTTTGTAAAAAACGATTGTTAAAAAAATAGCATCACATACAATTGGAAAAATAAACAAATAAAATATTACAAAAAAAGAAGTTAATATGCTTTATTATAAGATCGAGTCTCCTAAAATGACCCAGAAATCAACCACATATCTTTACCATAAAAATATTCTGTCTAGATACATGGGATCACCTATATTCAACTTAATCAGATATTAGTTGACACAAAATCATGTAAGGAAGAATCTAATCAATTAAAAGGAACTGGAGTTCTCTCATTTTTCTCCAAAATTCATTCTTGGTACATAGGTTAAAATGGATAGCATTTAGACTACATTGTTCCTTCCCTGAAAAACTGTAGCCAAGGTACACTTCCTTCATGTGTCAACTCTAATCATTCTTTCCCAATTTTTTTGAAAGAGAGTAAATAGGGGTAGTAGGCTTTAAAAATATATCATTAGATGCAATGATGAGGAAATTCAATTCAATACAATTATTGGAAAGGAATACAATTAATATAATGTATTTCAAATAAATTCTAAGACAAAAAAATTACCTATAATAGCCAAGATGTACCCTATCTTCTATGCATTTTCCACTGGGGAATTATTAATTAATTTACATGAAGAAAGAACACTGACCAATTTAAAAACAGTACCCTCCTAACATTGTTCACAAGACTGGTCAAGGGCAGCAATAAGATTGGGGGGGGGGGGAATATTTCTGCACAGCACTCAGCTGGACACAAGAAAATGGCTCTTGCTGCAAGAATATTTGTAGTTATTCAAACATAGGACCCCAAAAGTTCCTAAATTGCTTTAGGATATTAGATCATAACGATTCAGATCCCATATTCTTCCACTGATTTTGACCCTTTAAATAATATAATTTTATGGGGATATCTCAGGTCCCTTAAAGCTTCCTAATTTTGTAATTCTAAGTGCTCAAAGAATATAACAATCAAAGTTGTTGTCTCTTCTGCATTATGCAAAAGACAGCATTTGTTAAGACACATACATACACACACAAACACACACAAACACATACACACACACACACACAAACACAAACACAAACACACAGACACAGACACCTTCCAGAGAATATGGAAGGATGAGGCAGT
The DNA here is from genome assembly GCF_037893015.1 of Macrotis lagotis. NCBI lineage: Eukaryota > Metazoa > Chordata > Mammalia > Peramelemorphia > Peramelidae > Macrotis > Macrotis lagotis. The sequence continues at coordinate 133,251,752 of NC_133661.1, read as the reverse complement.
GATGCAACAACTATAGACTTGTACCAGAATATACAATTCTACTCATATTTGGGGTATATTTCTAAAAAAATGAATTGTTACTTAGGGAGATAATAAGTGAATGTCTTGGGAGAAGGGAAACATCTTTGAATGAGAAATTATAAAAAATTCTTTTTTTAAAAGGAGTAAAATGCAGCTGCATTTTTAAAAATATGACTCAGTTCTCTGTATACTTTAGAAATGAGTCCTTTGTCAGAAACATTAGTTGTAAAGATTGTTTCCCATTTTACTACATTTCTTTTGATCTTGGTTACAGTGGATTTATCTGTGCAAAAGCTTTTTATTTTAATATAATCGAAATCATCTAGTTTGTTTTTGGTGATGTTCTCCATCTCTTCCTTAGTCATAAACTGTTTCCCTTTCCATAGATCTGCCAAGTAAACTTGTCCTTGATCTTCTAATTTGCTTATATTATTGTGGTTTTTTTGTCTGAATCCTGTAACCATTTGTATCTTATCTTAGATTAAGGTGTCAGGTGTTGATCTAATCTAAGTTTCTTCCATACTAATTTCCAATTTTCCCAGCAGTTTTTATCAAAGAGAGAGGTTTTATCCCAATAGCTGGACTCTTTGGGTTTATCAAATAGATTACTATAATTGTTTCCTGCTATTGCACATAGTCTATTCCACTGGTCCACCACTCAGTTTCTTAGCCAATACCACACAGTTTTGATTACTGATGCTTTATAATATAATTTTAGAATGGATAGGGCTAAGCCTCCTTCTTTTGCACTTTTTTCATCAAATCCCAGGAAATTCTTAATTTTTTATTTCTCCATATGAAATTACTTACAACTTTTTCTAACTCACTAAAGTAACTTTTTGGAATTTTGATTGGTAGGGCACTGAACAGGTAGTTTAGTTTTGGTAGAATTGTCATTTTTATCATATTAGCTCGACCTATCCATGAGCAGTTGGTGTTTGCCCCATTATTTAAATCTGATTTAATTTGTGTGAGAAGGTTTTATAATTGTTTTCAAAAAGTTTCTGCGTCTGACTTTGCAGATAGACTCATGTATTTTATATTGTCTGAGGTAACTTTGAATGGGATTTCTGTTTCTAGCTGTTCCTGCTGCATCTTGCTAGTCATATATAGAAAAATTGAGGATTTATGAGGGTTTATTTTATATCCTGCAACTTTGCTAAAATTACCACTTGTTTCCAGTAGTTTTTTGGATGATTTCTTAGAATTCTCTATGTATACCATCATGTCATCTGCAAAGAGTGAGATTTTTGTTTTTTCCTTCCCAATTCTAATTCCTTCAATTTCTTTTTCTTCTCTAATTGCTGAAGTTAACATTTCTAATACAATATTGAATAGTAGTGGTGATAATGGGCATCCTTGTTTCACCCCTGATCTTATTGGGAATCCTCTAGCCTCTCCCCATTGAATATAATGCTTGTTGATGATTTCAGATAGATACTGCTTATTATTCTAAGGAACAGTCCATTTATTCCTGCACTCTCTAGTGTTTTTAGTAGGAATGGGTGCTGTATTTTGTCAAAAGCTTTTTCAGTATCTATCGATATGATCATATAATTTCTGATAGGTTTGTTGTTAATATAATTGATTATACTAACAGTTTTCCTAATACTGAACCAACCCTGCATTCCTGGGATAAAACCCACTTGATCATAGTGTATTATTGCAGTGATAACTTGTTGTACTCATTTTACTATGATTGTATTTAAAATTTTTGCAACTATATTCATCAGGGAGATAGGTCTATAATTTGCTTTCTCTGTTTTAACACTTTCTGGTTTATGTATCAGCACCATATTGGTTTCATAGAAAGAGTTAGGCAGGATTCCATCTTCCCCTATTTTCCCAAAGAATTGATATATAATTGGAACTAGTCATTCCTTAAATGTTTGGTATAATTCACTTGTGAATCCATCAGACCCTGGAGATTTTTTCCTTAGGGAGTTCAATAATGGCTTGTTGAATTTCTTTTTCTGAAATACAGTTGTTTAGGTATGTAATCTTCTCCTCATTTAACCTGGCAACTTATATTTTTGTAAATATTCAGCCATTTCACTTAGATTGTAAAATTAATTAGCATAGATTTGGGCAAAATATTCAAGTTATTACTTTAATTTCCTTCTCATTGGTGGTTAGTTCACCTTTTTTCATTTATGATACTAGCAATTTGGTTTTCTTCTTTCTTTTTTTCAATCAAATTAACCAGAGGTTTATCAATTTTATTGGTTTTTTTCCATAAAACCAACTTTTGATTTTATTTATTAATTCAATAGGTTTTTTTTCTTTTGATTTTATTAATTTCTCCTTTAATTTTTAGAATTTCTAATTCAGTATTTAATTAGGGAATTTTTAATTTGTTCTTTCTTTAATTTTTTTAGTTGCATATTTAGTTCATTGATTTACTCTTTCTCTAATTTATTCATGTAAGCATTTAAAGCTATATAATATATCCCCTGACAGCCTTTTTGAGGGAATCCCATAGATTTTCGTATTTTGTTTCATTATGTCATTATCTAGGATAAAATAATTAATTTTTTCTATAATTTGTTTTTTTGATCTATTTACTCTTTAATATGAAGTTATTCAATTTCCAATTGTTTCTGGGTCTATATATTTCCCTGGTCCAATATTGCATATGATTTTTATTGCATTGTGATCTGAGAAAGATATACTCATTATTTCTGCCTTTCTGCAGTTGATCATTAGGGTTTTATGTCCTAGCACATGGTCAGTTTTTGTGTAAGTGCTATGTACAGCAAAGAAAAAGGTATATTCCTTTCTATCCCCATCCAGTTTCCTCCATAAGTCTGCCATATCTAGGTTTTCTAACAATCTATTTACTTCCTTAACTTATTTCTTGTTTATTTTATGATTCGATTTATCTAGATCTGAGAGTGGGAGGTTGAGTCTCCCACTAGTAGAGTTTTACTGTATATGTCTTCCTGTAGTTCATTCAGTTTCTTCTCTAAGTATTATGGATGCTATCCCATTGGGTGCATATATATTCAGTATTGAAATCACTTTTTTGTCTATTTAACTTTTAGGAGAATATAGTTTCCTTCTTTATCTCTTCTAACATTATCTATTTTTGCAGCTGCTTTGTCTGAGATAAGGATTGTTACCCCTGCTTTTTTAACTTTAGCTGAAGCAAAATATATTTTGCTCAACCTTTAACTTTTACTCTATATGTATCTCTCTGCTTCAAATGAGGTTCTTGTAAGCAGCAAGTTGTAGGATTCTGGTTTTTAATCCACTCTGCTATTCGCCTACGTTTTAAGGGAGAGTTCAACCAATTCACTTTCAAAGTTATAATTATTAATTCTTTATTGGCCTCCATGCTATCTTTCCTCTGTTAGCATTTTCCCCCTTCCCCCCTTATCCATATTCCCCAGTATTTTGTTTCTGAATACCACCCCCTTCAGTGTGTTTGCCCTCCTATATCCACCCATACCCTTTCTTTCTGCTTTCCCTTTTTCCCTTTTCTCTTCTCTTCCTTTTGTTAGTTCCCTTTTTTGCTCTCCCTCTCCATTTCTCTGTCCCCCTCCCCTTTACCCCTCTTAATACCTGAAAGGTTAGATGTTTTTTAAGTTAACCGAGTAAGTGTGTAAGTTGACTTTAAGCCAAGTCTGATGAGAAGAAGATTTAGTTGTTTCTCATCATCTTCTTCCCCTCTATTACCATAGGTATTTTGTACCTCTTAGTGTAATGGAATTTACCCCATTTAATCCCCTCCCTCCTCCTGTCTCCTTCCTGTACCCCCTTTTAAGGAGGTAGTGTTTTTAAAGTTATTCTATCTGAGTCACAGAAAATTCTGAGTATCCATCATTTCTAGCTAAGTATATTCTATCTAATAGAGTTATAATTCTTGAGAGTTATTAGAGTCTTTCTCCCAATTAGGGTTATAGCCAGTTGCATCCCATTGCATAGTGGTCTCATGGATAAGTCATGAGTGTCCATCACTTCAGGCTAAGTATATTCTCTCTGATAGAGTTACAATTCTCAAGAGTTATGAGAATCTTTTTCCCCATGCTGGGTTTCAACTTATTGGATAGCAGTTTTTTTAACCTCCCCCCCTTTTTTTACCTTTTCATGTGTCTCTTGAACCTCCTGTTTGATGTCCAAATTTTCTATTTAGCTCTGGTCTTTACATCAGGAATGTTTGGAATTCTTCCATTTTGTTAAATGTCCATCTTTTCCCCTGAAAAAGAAGGCTCAACTTTTCAGGATAGTGGATTCTTGGCTGCAATCCAAGCTCCCTTGCTCATTGGAATATCTCCTTCTATGACATTCGATCCCTTAATGTTGATGCAGCCAAGTCCTGTGTAATCCTTATTGTGGTATTTAATTTTTTTTCTTTCTGGCTGCTTGCAGATATTCTCTTTTATCTGATAGTTCTGGAATTTGGCCACAACATTCCTTGATGTTTTCATTTTAGGATTTCTTTCTGGGGGAATCAATGTATTCTTTCAATAACTACTTTGCCCTCTGGTTTCATGATATCAGGGCAATTTTCCATCACTAGATCCTGTAATATTAAGTCCAGGCTTTTTATTTCTCTTCAATGTTTTCAGGAAGTTCAATAATTCTCATGTTGCCCCTCCTTGACCTATTCTCGAGGTCAGTGATTTTGCTTTACATTTTCTTCTATTTTTTCTGTTTTTTTATTTTGTTTAACAGGCTCTTGCTGCCTCATGAAGTCATTAATTTCTTCAGACTCCATTCTATTTTTTTTAGGGAGGAATTTTCTTCGTTTACCTTTTGCAACTCCGTTTCCAATTGCTCAATCCTACTTTTGAAAGAGCTTTCCCTTTGACCAATTGAGGTTTTGAGAGAATTATTTGCTTTTTGAATTTGCTCAACTGAGGATCTGAGAGTATTATTCCTCATTTTGTATTATTTGTCCAATTGACAATGTGAGAGATTTATTCTCATTTTGTATTTGTTCAGTTGTATTTTCCAATGATTTGTTTTCTTGTTGCAAGGTGTTAATCTCCTCTTGGGTTTCTTTTCCCAAATTTTCCAATTGATTTTTAAACTCCTTCCTTATTTCTTCAAGGAATTTTTTCTGTGCTGGAGACCAGATTATATTCTCCTCAGAGGTTCTAGGTCTCTCTGAGTTAAGGTCTTTTCCTACCAAGAATTTTTCTATGGATCCACCTTTCCACTGACCTTTCTTTATTTTGCTAAGACCTTGAGTTGGGGAGGGGCTGGTTCACAGAGATTTAGTGTTGGGATCCCTAAAGGCTTTACTCAGAGTGCAATTTCTCCAGATGGCCAGTAGGAGGTGCTGATTGCTTTCTCTGGAGTGTCTGTGACCTTGATGGAGGCCTTCTCCCTTAGCCAGAAGGGAGTGACTGAAGCTTTTAAATACTTTTGTCTTCAATCAGTGGTGGGCTTTGCCCTGGGGTGAGGTCATCTCTCTCCCTATTGTCAGCTGGGCTGGTTATTCTGCTCCCACACCTGTGCCTGGGGCAGAAGTAGTCTATAATTGTGTTTATTCTGGGAAGAGGCCTCTGTAGCATTGGAGGTGTGGACTCAGAGTTTCTCAGACCAGAGGAGCCCAGGGATGGTGTCCACAGCAATCCTGCACTGGAACTCTCCCCCTAGCCCTGTTGGCAAGCTCTAAAGAGTCAGGGCCAACAACAGTGCCTCTGCTCCCTAGTTGACTCAAGCCCCCATGGTCTAGCCCCTTCGCTGATCAAGCAGGTCGGGCACTTGGGCCCTCAGCCTCCGGGGGCTCCAATCCAGCCCCTAATCAGGCTGATCCAGGACTGATCTGCCCTCTGCACCTTAACTCACCCATGGCTGTGTAAGACAAATCCTGAGGTAGATGTTCTTTTTCCTGGCTTTTCTTTCTGGGTTTTTTGGATCAGAATTTTGTTAAGAGGTTTGTTTCATATCATAGATAAGGAAAGATCAGGAGACTTTAGAACTGTGCCTGTCTTCTCTCAGCCATCTTGGCCAGAAGTCAACAGCTTCATTTTTAAACGATTTTAATGAATCTTCTATCTTCATGCACTGGAAAACTAATACTTATAAGAGGCAACCAGGTAGTACAGTGGATAGAGTGCTGGATCTTGAAAGCTGAAAGACTTCCTGAGTTCAAATGTGACCACAAAGATTTGCTTGTTGTCTGACCCTGGGCAAGTCACTGAATCCATTTTGCCTCAGGTCCTCATCTTTAAAATGAGGTGGAGAAGAAAACTGTAAGCCAATCTTTCCAAAAAAATCTTTGCCAAGAAAACTCCAAATGAAATCTCAAAGAGTTAGACATGACTGAAAATGAAAAAGAACAATCACAAACATTGCAAAGGGCTTAGATATCTAACCTGACAATGGGTTATGGAAATTATACTTAAAGGATTAAACCTTGTCCTACTGTGGAAAAGGGGGGATTTAAGGATTATATTGATATAGAAATTATACAATTAAACTCCTAAAAACATTTCTAAAGTATACTTTTAAATGTTATAATGGTTCAAACTTTTATTAGAGTGAGTTGTAGTAGTCCTGGAATTTTATTGGAAAGTTCTACATATAAAAATGGATGAAAATTAGTTTTAACTTTTAGAAACAAGGTATCCTATGTTATCAAAAGTTTACATATATATTTTATAGAAATGAATATATAGCTATGTTAATATAGATAGCTACATATCCATATCTATATATGTAAAATCTCATTTGTTTTATTTTTTCCCTGTTTCTTTCTGAAGCTCTAGTATATTACTTTTTCAGGACAAAAGGTAGACCCATTTTTCTGATGTCCTTTGCATCACCTTATTGTACTTTTATCACTATTGTACTGTTTTGTTCCTCTGTCTAATTTTGAAAGGCAGATGAAAGGTCAATCATTGCTGCCTGCCCTTGTAATGCACATGTTAAAGCTTATATTTTCCCTTCAGCAGACACCTAAGAATGTGTTAACTAGTCAATTGAGCAATTTATCTTTAATCCCATTTGTCCCATTATCTTTCATCTCAAGTTGATTTCCCAGTTCTTAGTTTCAACAGGTAACAAAACATTGAACATAATATCACCATACACTAACAATGTATTGATGTGAAAAAATAAAATATTGTGTCTCTCATCTGACAGGATCCTTATACTCATCACACACTATATGCAACCTTCTTCACATAAAAATGTGGGGAGAGAATAAGGCTAACTAAAAGCAAATCTTCATTAAAATACAAAGGGTGTGAGAAAATGTGGGGGGAGTATGTTTCCCCATTCCCATCATCCCCAAATTCAAATCAAAGAGGGACAGCTTAAAGTAAAATCTCCCTAGAGCAGTAATCTCTGTGTGGCAATACAATGGGATAAGATTTTGATAACCTATTCCCTGCCTAGGATTGATCAGAGAAAACATCTCCTTCTTAATAATCATATTAGAGGAGGATATTTTTTGTGTCTCCTTTGTGCAGAGCAATTTATTTTTATGGCTAGTAAAAAGACATATTTTTTCTGAAATAGTCCTTTAGTGAATTGGGGGTACATATAGCTCATTCTGCATTTATAGATAAGCAAAAGGTCAATTGAATGTTATGTCTTTTATTGCCAAACCCAGTCTTCACATAAGAGAATAATATAACTATGCTCCCATTCACCTTTAGAATGTTGGTTTGAGGGGAATCTTCTGCTTCAACATCTGTCACAGGAGACATTGATCAATTATCTGTCTCAAAGCATTTGTCTTTCTTGTGAAGTTTAATAAAGTACAGGAGATTAGATGGACTTGATTTTTTTCATTGTAAGAAAATAAAGAGATAATTTTCAGGTACTTTTCCAAAAGGACTCCAGAAGACTGGCATATGTGTATCTGCTTAATAATGGCTTATTCTAAAATAATAAAATCTGTATCAGCATCTCATTAAAAGTTTTAAAAACCCAGACTTTTTTGCAAAGTGGGGGAAAAAACATTGGATTTATCTAGTTTTTATTCTTGATATTGCTACTATTCTCACACATGTACAAAATTTCTATGACCAATCCCCTCTACCTCAAAAGGGGTAAATTTTAAAACAAAACAGTGGTTGATTTTTTCTGGGACTGTTTTTTTGAGTTCCTGGTTGTATGCTTGAAATAAGCATAATTAACCTGGCATTTCAAAAGTGAAAAGCCTACCTTGATTAAACCCAATGTCTATTCTATGTGCAGATGCAGTCATTCTTGCTTTTTACTATAATCTTTACTATAATCTTCATATTTTCATATTTGAAAACTTCATTATACATGCTGCTTATGTCCTCAAATACTCTTGCTCTCCAGCTCAACTTACTAGCTCCAGAAATTTATACTTTCATACCATATCACATTCCATCTTCCACAATCCAGAACTCTGAAATTGTTGACCATAACTTTTTATGCCTTCATTTTCCTTGTGCCATCGTTCTTAAATTTACTTTTCATCCTCACCATAACCTACTATAATTCCTCCCCTTCCTATTTTCTTAGGCTACCAAACTTAAATCTGGTCTAATTTTCTTTTTAAAATCTTGAACTTTCAGGTAATCAGTTTACCTTTACCTTGTCTTCTAGTCTTGATTTTCCTTGTCTCTTTGTCCTATAACTACTCATCACTTTCCTAAACCTGAAGTAGTCACTCATTTGCTTTTTTTTTCTTTTCCTACCCTCTTGTGCCTTGGGAAGAGCATAAGTCTGCCAAATGGATCCATTATGAATTTATGTTACCTCATGTCATCATGGTCCTCTCCTCTTCCTCCTCCTCCTCCTTCTACTATCACTGTCATCATTGTTATTTCTGTTACTACGACTAATAATAATAATACTGCTACCCAGTCCCAATCATCTTACTATCACTTTCCCCACAGCAGCTGTTTGAAAACTCCTTTTCTTAAGCTACCTGCATCACTCCTTCACTCTTCCCTGTCAAGCTGGTCATTCAGAGCTCTAGCTCCTTGAAAATTTCACAATGAAAATCACCTCCATATCACTTATTATATTCTCTTTTTCTCTTGTCATTGCCAATGCCGATCAGGCCACTTGAGCCATTCATTCAGTTTTCTATTCCCTCTTGCTACTGATTTTTCAATCATTTCATTTTTTCCTTAATTTTCTGACTCTTACCTACTGGTTCCTTCTTTGCTTCCTGCCCAGATTTCCCCCATCTTTACAAAACTTCTTAACTCTGCCATTTAGTCTTTCAACTATCCTATGGTTGATTTCCACCCCCCCACCACCACATTGAGATGATTGGAAAAAAGTTACCTACCTTATTTCCTCTACCTTATTCATCTTTCAATCTTTCCAAAGTGACTTCTATCCATATCAATTTATTGAATTTTCTCTCTCCAAGGACATTAATGATTTCACTATTGCTCTGAATGAATTTTATGAGTCCTTATCCTTCCTGAGCCTTCTGAAATGTTTGATACTGTTGGCTATTCCCTCATTTAGGTATTCTCTTTTTATTATAGGATTTCATTAATGCTGTCTTTTTTTTCTCTTTCTGCTAGATAATTCCTGAAAATAGAAATTTTTAAAGATTCAACTTTCAGTCATAATTGTTCCTTTCTTATAATTTGTAATTATAATTATAATTCTTTATCATTTCTTTATAATTGTTTCATCAGAGATCTCCTCTACCATTAAGATATTAAATATATCCTTCAGGTTGATGATTTTCAAATCTTAATTATTTTTTCTAATGGCTATCATGAACTTCATGCCATTTCTATCTGAAGTGAAACTTTTTTATTTATCATCGACTCCTGCCTCTTTTTCATCACCCATATCTAAATTTAGTCTCACCAGTACTTCCTCCAACATCACTTTTTTATACCTCTTCCCATTCCCACAGCCAGCATCTTGCATCAGACCCTCAAAACCTCCTATATAATTACAATGTCCTCTTACCTTGAGTATCTAACTACTACTGGGCTCCATGTCTTGAACTTCTCTGTCTTTTCTACAGCTGTTAGATTAATCTTCCCCAAACAGTTTGATGCTATTAGCCATCTTAAAATGATCAATTGTTTATTTATTAATGAAAAACACTTGCAATCTGTCTCTAATCAATCTACCTTAGCACCTCACCCTATGCTTCATATTTGGCAGGTACCAAAAAAAAAATTGAATCATAGGCCATTCTATGAATTCTTATATTGTTCCTACTAAAAACTTTTATTCCTATCATTGTTTAGCACTAGGCATTCCATGTCAACTCATATTCTATGGGACAATTGACCATAAGACTCTCTTCCAAGCTTGACTATATCACTGGAGTAAATAGACTTCCTATTCAGAGTCAAGTTGCTAAAATATTCCATTTCAATGGGAGACTCTGGTAGGAACCCAGATATAATTCTAACACTTGATACCTGAAATAGAAGTGACCTGTTTGTTAAAAGTAGTTTAAAATATAGGCTTCCTTTAATCTAACTGATGTACCAATCATCACCTGCTTATAACCCATTTGTTTAACAACTTTTATATTAAAGCTAAGTTTCTCTCCAGAATATATTATGGATCATATATAAAATAGTGAAAAGTATTGCCAGTTACTCAACAAATAATACGATGATTTTCTCATTGGTAAAAGTATATACAACCACCTTTGGAGGTTACAAGTCATGTAGGAGCTGATGCTTGAAATTCAAACACTTTAGGTTCTGCTTAATCATGTACCTGAACAATGAGGGCTAAAATGCCCCCAATAAAAAGGAGGCTTATTGTTGCTCAAAAAGACTGCATTATCTGCAGATCCAGTGGATTTAATTTTTGTTGCTGCTACTGAAAAACCTTAAGCTGAGTGAGACCCTGGAATTTTCTCAAAGGGAGTTAAGGTGAGTAGGAAGTTCCATTGACTTTGAAAACTAATCCTCAGCCCTAGACAGTAATACCAATATCAACTCAAAGTTGTCCCTTTCTTGATTGCCTAAAAAAGTAAATCCAGAAAATATGAAAAAGAGTGGAATTCCAATCTAAATTTTAACCTTTACTTACCTTTGTATTTTAATACTGGATAATTTTCCTTAGGGTCTGAAATCACCCAATACTTTGACACCATATAGTATGTCACATCTAACTTTTGAGTGTGTATTTCAAATGCTTACTATTCCTAGCTAACATAGTTACTCTATGTATTATAGACAGAGAAAGCAACTCTACCTAATAGCACATCCCTACCCATGTAGTCTCCTCACAAGTAACCAATCATTCAAATTGATCTCTGAACTCCAAAGCATCAAATATCTCAGAAAAATTGATTAGTGATGTTAGGAAAAAAATGGTACTGTGTGTTATATCAGAAAATCCACTAAACAAAATTAAATGATCATAGATCTAGATCTAGAAGGGACATTAGAAATTATATAGTCCATCTTCCTCATTTTAAGGATGAGGAAATTAAGATCAAGAGGTTTTCGACTTGTCCAATTTATCAACTGATAAATGTCAGAGAACATTCAAGGGAAGTCAGGTCAACAACCATGTATTCACTAGGAATTTTTAAAAGGCTAAAACAGAGTCCCTAAAAAAATCATATATTTGAATGAAACACCATATAATATATATATATGTGTGTGTGTGTGTGTGTGTGTGTGTGTGTGTGTGTGTGTGTGTGTGTGTGTGTGTGTGTGTGTGTGTGTGTGTGTGTGTATGTATATGTATATACAGAGAGAAGCTGAAAGGCAATTTGAATGATCAAAGTTTCCAAGAATTCGAGAGATCATTGGTTTCCCTGAAGAGGTTAATTCCAGTTTAAGGATATGTTAGAAACCACACTGCAAAGGGTTTAGAAGCTAGTGAGAAAATATCATTTGGAGGTAACAAGAGTTGGAAGCTTTCTCAGGAAGTTGAGATATAATGAGGATGAAGGGTTTAGCTAAAAAGGATGATTATATAAGATGAGACTTTCTTTTATAGTTAACATCCATTAGTAGTATCAGAAATTAGGGACAGATAGAACATAAGAGTGTTCAAACCTAGGATATAGGTGCTATTCACTATGTAATTTTGAATAAGTTAGTAAGTCCATCCGTTTCATTTATAAAATAAAGAGGTTGGACTTTATGGCCTGTAAGGTCTTGAAGATTGTAATATTCTATGATCTATGCCTCTATGGCAGAGATAATAAATTACTAAAATCTGAGAGTGACAGTTTGCTTGTATGTTTTGTTTTTTGCAAGGCAATGGGGTTGTGACTTGCCCAAGGTCAGATAGCTGGGTAATTACTAAATGTCTAAAACTGGATTTGAACTCAGGTACTCTTAACTCCAGGGCCAATGCCTACTATTTCTGTTTTTGTTGTGTCCTTCTGCAAAGTAATTGTGTCAAAGCAGCATTGTTATCAAACAATCCACACATAAAATGTTCAAAATGATCAAAACTTAAGTCCTTGAAGAGGAACAGTAACCAGTACTATTATTTCTTTGGAGAGCCCTAAACCCTGATGTGATGGTTCTAGGAAAGACTTTTATCAATAATGATAGTGGAGCCATTCTATTTGAAGTTCAGTGGATCACATTATAAATTGTTACATGAAAAATTATGAAAATGAAAACAGTTGGATATGAACAAATAATGAATACATGTTGGAATATTGAGGAATCAATACTCAAGATATCTGAAAGAGGGAAGATATCAAATATTTAGAAAGATATTATTTCCAAATACTCTATTATCTCTTATTCAAGAAGTGCATCTCTACAGATGGAGATAATATACACATTTATCATCAGTATTCTACATGAATTTATTGGGAATGGGAAAAAGAAAATTTTTACAAGTGGTTCTTTAAGGGAGATCATAGGATCATAGATTTAGACCTGGGATTTTAGAGGAAATCTAGTTTCATCTTTACAATCATATGATTGATAGAAAGGTATAGGGGATATAAAATCCTATTGTACTTAATGCTTGCTGGTTATAAAAGCAAAACAAAATATTTTTACTTGCTAGGACAAAATAAACTCCCAAAGTCTTTTACTAACCCCAAAAGGATTGGTATATATAATCATCATCTGGTTATCAACATCAGCTGAGTCACAATTCAGACCACTGTCAAGGTAGATGTGCAATACCCAGTGCAAGTAAAAGGATTCTCTATTCATTTACTATCCAGCATTCATAGATCTAAGGTCTTCTACACTAGTGGGGTCAAATTCATATAGAAATGGGAACCATCAGGGACGGCTAGGTGGCACAGTGGATAAAGCACTGGCCCTGGAGTCAGGAGTACCTGGGTTCAAATCTGGTCTCAGGCACTTAATAATTACCTAGCTATGTGGCCTTGGGCAAGCCACTTAACCCCATTTGCCTTGCAAAAAACCTAAAAGAAAAGAAATGGGAACCATCAAATTATTCTTATATATTGACTTAGAAACAACACATTCACTTTATCAATATTCTATTGAATTTTGTGCTAAATATTTAACTATTACATTTAAATCTGGGTTGTACCACACTAGGAAGTATTGTGGGTCATGCATTTGACAGTTCTGTTCTAGATACTCCTTTTTGCAAATGTTATCATGCTGATGGTAGTGACTTCAGACTTCAACATTGAGTCCTTATTGAGATTCACAGCTTCACAAAAGATCTAACAATAGTAACAGTTCACATCTATAAAACACTGACTTTAAAAAAAAACACTTCACATATCTTATTTGATATTCACAACATTTTTTTTGACAAAGATTTGCTATGAACCCCATTTTACATATGATGGAACTAGAGGTTAAGTGATATCCCTTCAAATTCATGCCAAATGTTTGCAAAAGGATTTAAATTTAGATCTTTCAGTTTCACATTTTAGTTCTGTGTTTAATGTGCCATTTATTAATATACCTGTCAAATAATAGTAAAATAATCCATAGCCTCTATGTATCCTTTTCTACTACTGATTGAAAAAAAGAATTAAGAACCAAAAATATTTAAAACTTGATAAATCACCATTTATTGGTCATAGTGTAATACTATGGAAATAAAACTGTAGTGGATGTGAGGGGGGGGAAATTAATTCCAACTCAATGACTGTGAGGTCTTGGGCAAATAATAGTATATCTGGATCTCAGCTTTATCATCTATCAAGATGAGAGAAGGAATAGATGGTCTCTATGATCCCAAGAGGTATTAATACTTTGTTTTGTACAGCAATGAATAAAACTAAGGGACCCTGTTGGATTCTAACATGATTAGCTAAGGTAGAAATGGACTTAATACTGGTCTCAAAATGGAAGAACTATATGAATTTGTAAGATCTTCCAATTATAGTCATGCATCAAGTAAATTTCTCAATAATATCCTGAAAAATGGAGAAGCATACAATTTACATGGATTGCCTTCTTCCCCCCTTAAAAAGACAAACAAAACATAATAACCTCCACATTTTAATCAGTGATGGTGTGAAGAAAGAAGCATTAAAAAAATCACCAAAATGGGTGGATAATGTTACATAACCTAAAACAATCAACCGGTTTTTAAACTTATTGTTATGCTTAGGTAACAATGCTGGACTAGACATCATTCATGCAGAATGGGAGAAAAGAAAGGAGGAAAAAGTAAATAGACAGCCTTCATATTCTGTAGAGTAAATAAAAAATGGGATTCATTCCATTTGGCATTGAATGAAGACCCTGATCCCTTCCAAATCAGTAATCATATGCATTTACAGAATTCTTTATCTATATGTCTCATGCAACACCCAAAAACCTTACATTTCATTTCAAGGAATTCATTCCACCATGCTTGTAAAAACAGCCAAAAATAAAATGCAAATGTTACAGAGAATATCAACTGTATAATTTCTGTCTAAATGAAAAGGCATAAATACCATCAGCATTTGTGACATTAAAACAGCACAAAAAAACCAATGAAATTTGAAGTAGAAATCATTCTTATTACATCTATTCCCCATCAGAGGAATATATTCAGCAGGATTTATAGGAAAATACTTAAGGCCATTTATCCTATGGAATATTAAAAACAACTTCCACTACTCATTTCTTTGTCTAGTTTTTCCCTAATACACATTCACTCTATCTTTTTGTCTACTAATGTATTGTCTTGATTGTCTGCCACTTACCTCCTTAAAATAACTTTAAGTTTTGTCAAAAATTGTGATGTAATAAATGTGAAATCAGATAACATTGGGTTAGGTAATGAATTGACAAAAAAAATCTATTTTCCAAAGGTCATAGAATTTTAAAAAGCTGTTATTTAAAAAAAATAAGTCATGGCTCAAACTATAATTAATCAACACATCAGTAGTATGAATCAAAATGCAAAATATTATCATCAAAGGTAGAGATAAACTGAATTGACCAACAGCTGAGAGGACTTTAGGAAACAGTAAAGGGTAACTATGACTCAAGTATAGTGGTATGTAGGCATTTAATTAGTGACATATAACAGCTGGAAGAGATCTTAAAAATTATGTAGTGCAAGAGTTTTCAACATGTCATCTGCAGATACTTGGAATCCCTGAAACTTTTTCATGGGTTCTGCTAGGTCAAATTATTATAATAAAACTACTTTTTTTAATTTTTAATATAGTAAACATGAAAGCATGCCACATAGTAAAAATTTCTCTAGAATCCTCAATTTTTAGGAGAGTAAAGGGCTCCTGAGATCCAAAAGTTTTGGAACCACTCTGTTGTCAAACCCTGAATTTTATGGAATAGAAAGCTAAGACCTGAAGAGAGTTTAAAAAAAATAACCCTTCCTATACTAGAAAAACATGGAATTTTTTCTCCAATTTTCCTTTTCCTAGGCTCCAGAAATACTATTGCTTGTCTACCTGTATTTGTCATTATGCCATTCCCCTTTTCATTACCATATCTTTTCCTAATAAGTTATAGGTGATTTTTCCCTGATTAAATTGGAGGTTGAATAATTCCTAAGGATATTTAAGGAAAACTTCCTTATACTTTAATCTAAATTTCCCCTCAAAATAGACTGCTTTACTTCATCCATATTTTGTTTTTTTTTACTTTTATAACACTTTTTAAAAAACTTTGTGCATGTTGTAAACAAAAACTTTATTTTTTGTAACATTTTATTAATTAAATGCAAATTTTTAATTATATAATGTTTCAGATTAAGATTCTTTTAGCATTAAGGAGCAAATTTGTGGGGAACTGGTCCTTTAAGGGAGTCTTTCTGTAATATTAAGGTTTATTTATTTCACGAAACCAGAGGTCTGTCATAGTCTGTCTCCCTGATATCCACAGTATTCATTATAGGCTTGAGTCTGTACTTTGCCAAATTGAATTATGTTTGGAATGAACAAGAACAAGGAAATTGTGAATAGCTACCAGTTGTAATCAATCCATTTATGATATTACTAAAATTCTCCTCAGACTGAAGCAATCTAGAGGTAAAAACATTAGGGTTGCACCAAAAGTATTCCAATGAATTTAGTAGCATGGCTAAAATACCAGAAAGAAAACAAATTTGCTTTAGATACATAAAACTATGTTTTCTATCTTTTTAAGTACTAAAATCAGCATAGCTTTCATTGTACTGATTTTTATTATACTTTCTACTTTAGATAGCAAGTTTTGATTTGTTTTGTTTTTCATGTATATACTTCAGCACTGTCTAAGGCAATGTGGTGAAAGTGGTCATGTGCTGGACTTGGAACATCCCAAACTCCAACCAAAGATGCTGGTTCTAATTCTGCATCTGACATATACTTCTTATGTAACCCATGGAAAGTAAATTAATCCATGTGTCTCAGGAAATTAACTAGGACCTATCTATTGAATATAATAAGCAATAGCCCCTCTCTTTGTCATCACTGATATTTAATATTTTTAGAAACATAAAATACACACATATATACATAACCAAAGAAGAAATGCTTAGGAGGAGAATCCAGAAGAATACAGGAACAGAGAAGAATGTGGGTGGATCATACCAAGCCAGATAAACAAAACTTAAATCCCCACTGTAATAAGCAAAGAAAGGCAAAACCAATTACATTGTCTTACAAGGGAGATAACATAGAAACAGCTATGTACAAGGTATGGTAACAAACATTACTCTGTGGAGGACACTATGTTAAAAACTGGGAATATGCCAAATAAATAAAAGTAAAATAAAAAGAGAGAGTCCCTTCCCTGAAGAATTTTATGTTCTAATGGATGACACATGAAAGAGAGCTGAAACATGGGTGCTCAATACAGGATATAGTTTCAAAGCCCAGAAAGTGAGGGATAGAGTTCATAGGAGAATGAAGGTTCCAGTGGAATAAACATGGCATCAGAAGATGAAATATCTTGTGTGAGGAACTTCAGGGAGATCAGAGTCATTTACTGATTGTGTTACATGGAGGGGAAAAGACATAAAAACAATGAGGGAAAAGGAAGAGGTCAACACTGCAGGACCCTATAAAGAAAGGTGACAAGAGTAATGGATTAAAGATAGAGATTCCTACAAGGATTTGGAGAAGAATGTATACTAGGATCATATAGGATGACCAGGTACTGTTTGTTATCTATCATGGAAGATAGTACACATTAACAATAAAGATCCATAGTGGTGGTGAAATAGCAAAATATGTGACACTCTCAACTGGATTACAAACTATTTGAAGGAATCATTGTCTCCTCTTGAATTTATTTATCACATGGTTATACATACATGGTTCTACACATATATAGATATATACATGTAACAAGTATTAGGTGAATACATGTGTGTATGCATGCATGCATACATATGTTTGTTTATGTACCATAAAAAGAGAAAACAACCTTACCTTTTAGGGGAATACTGACTGCTGAAAAGGACAGGGAAAGAATTCCTATAGGAAGTGACACTTCAGCTGGCTTTTTTTTTTGGGGGGGGGTGTTGCTAGGCAATGGTGTTAAGTGATTTGCCCAAGGTCATATAGTTAAGTAATTACTAAATATCTGAAGGCATATTATGTTCTAATGGAAGAAAAATAACACATGAAAAATGACTTGAGGACTGGTACTCTATTCATTGAGCCACCTAGCTGGGCCTTCAGCTGACTTGTGAAGGAAATCAGGAAGTAGAAGTCAGGAAGGATATAATTCCAGGCACGAGAGGCAACCAATGAAAAGGCATAGGTCAATGAAAAGGCATAGATCAATGAAACCATAAGAATTTTTAAATACTTACTCTGGACCAGGTTAGGTTAATTGACTTTCCATAACTTACACAAATACTAAGTGTTGAATATACAAAGACAATCAAAAATACAGTTTCTCTCTTCAAGGAGCTCATATTCTAATGGGTGAGACAAGCTGAAAACAACTACATAGTACAAGATACATACAAGTAGAGGTGGGACAGTATAGTTCAACCTTTGGCATTTTTTTATTTTAATTGTCACCTAAAATTTGATAGTTTTTACACCTCTAACCACCATATACAACTTACATGATACAGAGTTTCAAATTAAGAAAGACAAAAATCAAAGGACCAACATATTGCAAAACTTTCTTAAAAGCACTCTTGGATATCCAAGAACAAGAACCAAAGGTTCTTGATCATCAATTAAATAATGACTGGAGGGGGAAAAAAACAAAATGAAAAACCATATAATACATGAATATACAGTAATTGAATATTGCACAATAAGAAATAATGAATAATAAATTCAGAGAAACACAGGATGATTTGTATAAATTGATGCAAAGTGAAATAAACAAAATCAAAAGAAAAACATACCAAGTGATGAAAACAATATAAATCCAGTTATCAACGAAAGAAAACTGAATTCTAAGCAATTAAAAATAATATAAATGTGATTGTAAGAGAACCAATATGAAAAAACCTCCCTCCATTTGGTAGAATGGTATGGAGACAAGATCATAATATTATATAAATTATGAATTTTATTATTTATTTACAATAAATTGAATTATGTAAAAATTTATAGTTTTTTAGAAAAAATAAATTTGAAGACAAATATTTAGGAAAGAGTAATTTAGTCCCAAGATTTCTGTAATATTTGTAAATAAGCTTAATTTTTTTGCCATATTTGAGCATCTGATTTGTGCTCCCTAATTGAGTTTATAACATCAGAAAGGCAATTTTCCTACCTTAATAAATATTTTTTAAAAATTTTATCTACTTTACATGTGATTTAGGTGGGAAGCTCAGAGTTCTCATAGCTTAACAGTTTTCTAATGCCCTGGATAAAACAGGTGTAATAGCACAAGTTATTATTTGTTTTTTTTTCTATAATAGCTACTGCTCAAATAAGTACAAATTTCCTAACAGATCTGAACATGTATGAGTCCTTTGAAATCTCTTGTTCTTATATACACCATGGACAATATGGTTATAGTCATCATGTGAAAATTAGCTGGAATGGATTATATCACACTGATACTGAAGAATAAGAAATAGATAATCTCTGCTAAAATTCTACAAACACAAGCAAGATAAAAGTGAGATGAAAGTTGACATTTTTAAAGAAAGATTTTTATTAATTTTGAGTTTTACAATTTTCCCCCATTCTTGCTTCCCTCCCCCCACCCCCACAGATGACAGAGAAATCATATCTTTAAGGAAGAAAAATAAAGTATAAGAGATAGCAAAATTACATACTAAGATAATGCTTTTTTCCCCTAATTTGATAGTAATGGTCTTTGGTCTTTGTTCAAAGTCCATAATTCTTTCTGGATACAAATGGTATTCTCTATTGCAGACAGCCCAAAATTGTACCTGGTTGCTGCACTGAGGGATGAGCAAGATTGATCATCACCCAAATGTTGCTGTTAGGGTGTACAATGTTTTTCTGGTTCTGCTCATCTCACTCAGCATCAGTTCATGCACATCTCTCCAGGCTTCCCTGAATTTCCATCCCTCCTGGTTTCTAATAGAATAGTGTTCCATTGATATACATATACCACAGTTTGTTAGCCATTTCCCCAATTGAAGGACATTCACTTAATTTCCAATTTTTTGCCACCACAAAGAGGGCTGCTATAAATATTTTAGTACAAGTGATGTTTTTACTCTTTTTTATCATCTCTTCAGGGTATAGACCCAGTAGTGGTATTGCTGGATAAAAGGGTAAGCACATTTTTGTTGCCCTTTGGGCATAATCCCAAATTGCTCTCCAGAAAGTTTGGATGAGTTCACAGCTCCAGCAACAATGTATTAGTGTCCCAGATTTCCCTCATCCCTTCCAACATTGATCATTGTCCTTTTTAGTCATATTGGCCAGTCTGAGAGGTATGAGGTGGTATCTCAGAGATGCTTTAATTTGCATTTCTCTAACAAGTAATGATTTGGAGCAATTTTTCATATGACTGGATTGCTTTGATTTCCTCAGTTGTAAATTGCCTTTGCATGTCCTTTCACCATTTGTCAATTGGGGAATGGCTTCTTTTTTTTGAAAATTTGACTCAGTTCTCTGTATATTTTAGAAACGAATCCTTTGTCAGAAATACTAGTTGCAAAATTGTTTCCCAATTTACTACATTTCTTTTTATCTTGGTTACAGTGGTTTTGTCTGTGCAAAAGCTGTTTAATTTAATGTAGTCAAAATTATCTAGTTTGTTTTGA
This sequence comes from Macrotis lagotis, assembly GCF_037893015.1. NCBI lineage: Eukaryota > Metazoa > Chordata > Mammalia > Peramelemorphia > Peramelidae > Macrotis > Macrotis lagotis. The sequence goes on along the minus strand of NC_133661.1, from coordinate 133,231,217 downwards.
ATGATGTTCTCTATCTCTTCCTTAGTCATAAAGAAAGTTGACATTATAAAGAACAGCTTCAGATTTCATTTTATACAGTCCCATGAAATCTCTTCCTACACATCCATGCTGTAAGGTTTTCCAAAGTAGGAGTCCTAACAATATTGCTCTTTAAAGTGCTTAATAATAGTGATAATAATAATGATAAAATAATTTCATTTTGTTTCATAAGAGCACTCTTACAAGAATGGAATGTTTGATTCAGAAATGATTTACAATAAGCCTGGCAATTATATGGCTCTGTAGATAGAGCACTGGGCCCAGAGCCAGGAAGCCCTGAATTCAAATGTAGACTCAAACACTAACCTGCTATATGATCTTGGACAACTCATTTAACCTCTATTTACCTTAATCCACTGGAGAAGGAAATGGAAATACCACTCCAACATCTCTGCCAAGAAAACCCCTTGGACAATATCAGGTCACAAACAATCATACATAACTCACTTACTGAACAACAACAATGTGCCAGGCAAATTGAAAATTATCTTTGTAAATGTATTAAATAACTAAAATGGTCATAAAATTCATAGTATACCTACAATCCCTTTTTCCTCTCTAGGCATTGTTGTATTTATTGTGGAAGAGAAATTGATCGTTATTTTTAAATATCAAAAAGAAAAAGATCTTTATGTAATAAAATTTTAGAATATCCTTTAATGAACATTGTGAAAATAGAAAATCCCATTATGAAAAATTATGAAAATTATGTGCCATTAATAAATGCATAAATGCAGATAATGAAGACTAGAGAAGACATTTGGACAAGGTCAGTGTCAGAACCAGGAATGGAAATCAGAATAATAATTCTTTCAGATCAGTAGTTTATGCTAAAGCTCATCAAAAACTGTTCTTGTGTTCAACAAAAATAAAAAATAATACTTCTTACCAAGGCCACTGTAGCCTGCAATGGTGGTATAACCATCAGAGACTAAAATTGCAGTCAAGAATTTCTGAGTTTCAGGGCAGCTAGGTGGCACAGTGGATAAAGCCCTGCCCCTGGAGTCAGGAGTATCTGGGTTCAAATCTGGTCTCAGACACTTAATAATTACCTAGCTCTATGGCCTTGGGCAAGCCACTTAACCCCATTTGCCTTGCAAAAAAACCCCTAAAAACAAAAAGAATTTCTGAGTTTGAATCCCACTTCAGATACTTCCTAACTTTGCCACCCCAGGCAAATTATTTATGTAATTAATTATGTAATTTATTTATGTAATTTAGGTGGGAGGTTCAGAGCTCTCATAGTTTAACATTTTTCTAATCCCTAGATAAATCAGGTACAATAAATAGTACAAGATATTCATTTTTTTTCTGCAATAGCTACTGTTCGAATAAATACAAATTTCCTAACAATTTTAGCAAGTATGAGTCCTTGGAAATTTCTTATTCGTATATGCTCCATGGACAATATATTCACAGTCATCTTGTGAATAGTAGTTGGAATGGATTATATCACACTGATACTGAATAGGAAATAGATAATCTCTGCTACAGTTGCTATAAGCAGATACAAGATACCTCAGTTTCTTCAACTATAAAATGAGGGGGTTTGCCTCAGTGGTCTCTAAGGTAATTTTTTTTATTCTATTATGGTTACACAATACAGTAAGGAATTTTCCTAAATTGTTTGAACCAAATATTATTTGTATCTATCCTTCTTTCTAGTAATAAGCCTCTTCAAACTGGGTTGGATAGATTCTTCAACAGTACAACAAGAGCTTACCCCTTGTCCTATACTTGGTGTCTTTCAGGACTAGTAGAACCTGCTAGTTTTGATCTACTTGGAGAACTCAGAGTAAAGATCAACTCTTTTTAAAAAATTGTATAATACATAGGATACAAGGGAAAATATTCTGACTCTGAAAATTCTTCCTTCTACCAACTGCAGTGTATGATGCAACATATGTTCAATGAAAGTGTGATTGTGAAGCTCTGTGATTTTTACTTTTTTTCTTTATTACTTTTTAATCTCCCTAAGAAGATTTGGAACTTTTCCAAGAAAAGGAAGTCATGTGAAAAAAAATAAGCTCAGTACCTGGAGCTTTCCTTACCTTAACAGGTTTCTATGGCATCAAATTCTTAATATTAATGCGGTTAAGCCTTTATCAATTGCGCTTCAGTTTTTGCAAATTCAAGTATAATCTCCTTGGAATGCTCAGAAATGTGTCCTCCCCATGACCTTGTCAGCAATCAGAATATGCAGAAACACAGCTTTTGAAGAAATCAACAATCAGTTTCAGAAGCTCTGGACAGACCACAGCTGGAATGACAGAAAGTCCAAAACTTTAATTAAAGCTACCAAAGTGAAACTGGCTTGATTCCTTTCGGATCCAGAGTCCTTGGTTATTTTGTCAAAAGATAAGATCTGATCATCTCCCTCACAAAGAAGTAATCTCAACAAAGTCAAGTTTTATTCATTGGTAGAATGGATATGTCCCTTCTGTCAGCAAAGAACAAATCTCAAAAACCTGAAAATATTTTTGAAAGAATCTTATTGGGTCATATGGCAAAGAAGAGCGCTATTGTTCTCAGTTCAGACAAAAATATAAGGACATTTTCTCTGACTGACCAGGGCAATTTAAGATAAATAGACAGACAGATGATGGATACATGGATAGATACATATTTACTGATACCTAGGTATCAGTAAATATTAATAATCAATCTAATCTGAAGGACTCAAAACATGAGATTGAGGTGGACTCAAAACAAAACCTAGAAGAGACTGAAGCATTCCATGCAGCCATCTGGCTTCCCTAGAGATCTGTAAGGTCAATTTAATCTGTTCTAAAAGACTTGGATAGATAACATTTTAGCCACATAAAGTGAGTTTTAAACAATATTACTAAGAATAAAATATTTTCCCCACACTTCTCATTTGACATATTTTTTGTGTTTTCCCAGATTTGAGAACATTATGCATCTTTTTATTAGAAAAAAATTCTAGAATGATATAGAAACACCTGAATTCAGTCAGACCCAAGTTCAATTCCTGCCTCTGATATTTAAGAGATGTATGACATCATCACAGATGCTTCGTATGATCACAAATGATTATACTTTTTTATTGTTTCTATGCAATTACAAATAATCTGATTCTTTTCTAATATCTCTAGAAGGCAATTCTGAAATGACTCTGGTCTCAGGTCTCTGGACTTGAAATGTGAAAATCTTTTTATGATGAAAAAGAATAGCATTAAAGGTAGATACATTGCTTCTCCCCTGAATAAATCTGAAGAAGAACCATAGATGAATTTTATTCTTCAGTTTCATGAAATGTGATCCTTACTGAATTCCCTGATGAGTCCCTTTATGTATACAACTGAAATTCTGTGTTCTATAAGAATTTTTCCCCATTCCCTCTTAATTCTAATGCCTTAGTTAATTGACTTTTGTTTACCTCTATATATAGTGTATTTTCATTTCTTAAATTTGCATGTTAGATTTATTAGATTGGAAGCTCTTTGATGTCAGGGAATGCCTTTTGCCTTTTTTTTTAAATCCCTAAAATTTAGCACGTACAGTCACCTAAAAAGGATAGATCTATGGAATATTAGTCCTTATCACAGTGACTGGCACATAAGTACTTGTATCCTTCCTTTGCTTCCTTCCTATAAAAATAAAGCTACCAGAAGTTTGAAGAAATTGCTTGATTTCCAAAAACATAGTGCTTTCTTCAATCTAAACATTCCTCAAAACTAGATTCTGAGTATGCTATTGAGGTTTTTCTGAAAGAAGATTGATTTGCTTCTTTGGGATGATCTAAATAGTCATCAATAGTAATGATCATTTTAAAGAAATAAAAGCCATGATTGAGGAATGAAAAGAAAATGTAATGTCATCTCTTTTCCATCTCCCACACAAGTTCACTTCCTCTCTCCCCAAAGTTATAGATGACAAGAGAGCTCCAGGATAAATTGCATTGCTTAAAAGTAAGGAGCTATAATCGAATTATCCTCATCCCCACCCTCATCAAGTACCAAAGGGAAAAAAGAAAAGGTTTTCAAAAAGGGCCTACACTTAAAGATATCCAATCAATTATAATTCATACTTCCAAAACCTTTATTTTCTTCTACGGTACAAGTTCTATCCTCTATCCAGGGAATAATGGTGCTCAGAAGATTCTCTGCACTATTTCAAGAAATTCTCTTACTCAATTAAATGCATCCATGCATAAGAAATTTGCTATATGAAAGGGAGAAAAAAAATCCCAGAAAGTTAAAAAACAAACATCCAGTTGGTTAACACATGTCCTAAACTCTAGTGAAATGAGTACTGTGTCTCATTCCAATTCATGGCCACCCTGAAGATCTGAAGATATTATTTGCTATTATCAATTTAAAAATAAACTATTTCTATAAAATTTCAAAAGGAATAAGACTTTTTACCTTCACAAGAAAATGAACATGACATGAGAGATAGCTTGTAAGTATAGTTAACATTCTGAACAGATCCATAGCATATTCTGATAAAAATGCCTACCAACCAATCATTCCATAAGCATTTATTAAGTTCTATTAAGAGAGGGGAACTGTGCTTAGCCCTGGTGATCTAAATATAAAGTATTAAACAATCCCTACCCATAAGAAGTTTACATTCCAATGAAAACCACAATATGTGTGTGTGAATATACTACATATAAATTAGAGATGGGGAGAAAGAATAGTAAAAGATTAAGATCCAGTTTTATTCTACTTCACAGAAATTTCCCAAGTTACCATGCTGAAGGAACCATAGTTCAAAATGTGAAAATGAAATAAAGTAGTAAATAATTCTAAAATCATTTTTCACATTCAAATTTCATCAAAAATACATTCAATTATATGTTTCCTCAAATGAATCCTTCTCAGCTCTATATGTAGTCCTAGAAATTACAGGTTTCAGTCTTCTCCCTAATATATATATATATATATATATACACACACATATGTACATATATACATGTGTGTCTGCACATGTGTGTATATGTATGTTTAGCATGTGTGTTTATATATGATGGTATGTATTAAATGTATGTTATATAGACACATATGCATTTGGTGGGGAAGGGAAGAGGGGTAAAGAGCATGACAGTTGTGAGATTTCATGAATAATTCAAAAAGAATATAATTCATGTATCCATGATTTAACACTAATTGTGATATTCTCCAGGGTTGAGATGAGAAGTGAGTAATAGACCATTTCAATTCCTTTCCTTTTAAGGTTCACTAGTTTAGTTGTGTCAAACTTAAAAAGAAATCACCACCACTAAACCTGACATAAAGATCCCTTGAGGTGCATTTTGACATGAAAAACCATATCACACGTTAACCTTATTTGTGATTTATTGTATTTTTATTTATTTTGTTAAGTATCTCCCATTTACATTTAATCTAGTTCTGGTCACACTAGGGAATATTATGGGTTCTATGAAGCCTGTATGTAACATGTTTAACATCTGTGCTTTAGTCTTATATTGGCCCATGACATCTCCAAAATCAAGAAGAGCCGGTTTCAGTGGGAAATGATATCAAATAGCTATAAAGCACTTTAAGGCTTGAAAAAAACATTTATTAAATAATTACTATGTGCCAATTACTATGCTGAATACTATGATTATAAAGACAAGAACAAAAGTGCTTCTATCCTCAAAAACCTATATTCTTTCTATTGAAGGAGCATAAATACCCATTTAAAAAGTAATGATTTCAAGCTAGAGTGAACATTAGAAGTAATTTCGTTCAACAGTTGAGAAAAGGAGCTTTTTTAAAGACTAGACAGTCTGTGCCAAGAAATTATAAATGAACTTGTAAATGAAAATTGGCAAATCTATTACAGCCAGAGAGCAAAGATAGATGCCATATTCAAAATCCAGAACTATCAAAATGAAAAAAAAAATGTTTCATACATGAATAAGGAATTCAAAGAAACCACATCAATGCTACACAAGCCTTTGTAGCTTCTATTAAAAATGAGGGGAGATCTTGGATAAAATATTTCAAAATGTAAAAATAAAACTAAATCTAAAATAAAAAATATAATTCTATAGTCAAAATGAAATCCTCAAATAAAAGATGATTTTCAAGCATTTCGGATGAAAAAACCAGAGCTGAATAGAAACTTTGAAATGCAGAGTTAAGAAAAAACAAGCAAGCTAAATTTACTTCCACAATTAGACCTGTATGATGATATAGTTCTAAAATTGTAAACAGCCAGGTGGTACAGTGGATAGAGCACTGGTCTTGGAGTCAGGAAGACAGGAGTTCAAATCTAGCCTCAGACATTTGACTCTTTCTAGCTGTGTGAACTTGGGTAAGCCACTTAACCCTGATTGTCTCACATCCAGGACCATCTCCAGTCATCCTAATTCATATCTGGCCATAGGACCGAGATAGCTCTAGAGGAGAAAGTGAAGTTGGTGACCTAGCACAGCACCTCCTCACTCAAATCCAATTCATGCACTTGTCATGGTATCACCTCCCTGATGCCATTGTCTTCTTTGAATGGACAAACATTATTAGTATTATTATTATTAGTATTATTATTAGTAGTGGTAGTAGTAGTAGTAGTAGTAGTAGTAGTAGTAGTAGTAGTAGTATTGTAAAGGAGAGAAAAAATGAATGTTCTTCAGACCTTTCATATCTCTAAAGAATATAGAAGTAATTTTAAAAAAAGATTCTAGAATTCAAATGACTATTCTGAGGGAGGAAAGAGAGGAAAGAGAAGGGAAGTTAAAAGGAAGGCTATGCTATTATAGAAATGTGGAATAATGGGATGGATCTAGCTATTTATTATTATTGTTAGAATAGTATAAAACATTGAGGAATGGATGGGGAAGCGCCTAGCAAATGAAATTCATTATCATTTGAAATGGAAAACAGAGAGCTTTCTTTTCCTCTACCAAATACACTTATCTATAGTTTAGTACAAAAATATTTCAAACAACAAAGTGAAGCAAGCTGAGCATAGGGATAAAGGGAAGCTCTGTTAAGGAGTATTACACTGAAAAGAGAACAATCACAAGCAAAAAATCTTCCTGATTCTAAAGGAGTTATTAAAACAGGAAAATATAAAAGCAGAGATAGGAATCTAAATGGGTATTATATTGCCTCAAAGACTTGGAAAATGTCTAAACATTTTATAGTACATGAATGGGATATCACGCCATAAAAAATTATGAAAGAGAAAACTTCAGAAAATCCTAAATACTGTTCTAGGATACATAGTTAAGTGAAATGGATCAGGAGAACAATTTAAATATGAAAAGCAACATTGTAAAGAAAAATCAGTTTTGAAAAAATAATTAAGAACTCTGATCGATACAATAGCCAACCATTTCTCTCCAGAATGTCTGTGATGAAGCAGGTTACAAATCTTCCTGAAAGAGAAATGATGGATACAAGGTACAGAAAGACATATATTCTTAGTTAAGTCTTTGGCTTTTCTTTACAGTGCTTGTTTGTTACAAGGTTTTTTTTCCCTTATTTTTTATTAGAGAAAAAGATAGCAACAGTGATACAAAAAAAAGTGGGAGCCATAGTAATATTTTTAAAATTACACAAATGAAAGCAGAAGAAAGTTCAGAAGAAAGTACAAATTGGACTTATTAAAAATAATATGAAGAATTTATTATATATTTTTTAAAAAAGGAAGTGGTATGGAATGGAGATTCAAGGTTTTGTATTCTGATATGTGTGGAAATGCTTTATTTAATTACATCTTATTTGTGTAACATTTTCCTTCATCCTTACCCTCAACAATATAAGTATAGAATTCAATAATAGCAGATGGTCAAACATATCTGTATTGCTTATGAATCTTATTTATACATAAGATTGTCTTTGTAGGCTTATCAGTGGGAAATGCCCTTAAGAAGTAACCTACTCCAATTCAAATCTTGTTCCCAGAAATGATCAGAAATTTATAATTCTGTCTTGCAAAGTGAACAGTTCTATGAAAGGACCAGAAAAAGATACTTTACACAAAGGGGGTTTCCTATTTTAGTGAATTTTTTAGATGAGGAAACTGAAGGGATTATGAGTCAAAAAAAAGTGCACTTGACTCTCTAATCAGAGAACCTATGTTCAAATACTGCCTCTGAATCTTATTTCCTGTGTAAACTAAAGTCTCATCCAGTTCTAAATGTTTTATACTAAGTAACTGAGATTTATACCTAGGTCTTTTGGTCTTCTGACTAGGGAAAAAAAATGTTTCCTCTTACCCTATGCTATGCACATTTGAATAAACTGATTCTTTCTCTGTCTACATACGTACGTACACACACACACACACACACACACACACACACACACACAACTCATGTATATAAGTGATTTTTTCTGGGTAAATTTATCTTTACTTTAATAGTTTTTGAATTTTTAGCATTTTAATTTCAGAAAGCAATAACTTAGTTCTAAAATAAAATTGATTTAAGTAAAAGCCTGCCTTTTCAATTTCTCACTGACATGCTTGACTTAACCTTTACTTTCTTCCAGGTAGGAGAAGTCTTTATTCATTTGCTAGGCATTTATTTATTCATGACAGTATTTCTGTTAACATTTTCAGGCACCTTCTGAGGTTCAGTGAGATGTTCTATTAGGATGCCTAACCACAGGTGTCAAGAAGCCAAAGACAGCAATAGGACTGATTATTTTTTGTTAAATTGTTGATGCCTAGATTCAAACTGACTTGAAACCATATCAACTCTGTATGAGTTATTACCGAACTGTTCAATGGAGCAGATGGATAGTGCCTCAGTTACAGTTCTGGTATTATTTATGGAAATGTCTCAATTCATTTCTTCTAGCTAAATAAAAATTTGTGCCTCTTTCTCCTGCTCTATTTCTCTCCTTTTTAATAAAAGTTTGGCAACTATAGATTTATGCTGACTATCATAAGTATGCCCAACTTATCAAAGATGATACACAACATTCATCAAATATTCACTTCTGATAAACTCCTTTCCATAGTTCCCTTGTTATTAAATAAATTCACATTAAAAAAAAGGAAATTTCTGTGCAACTATGTGGTGCAGTGGATAGAGCACCAGCCCTGGAGTCAGGGGTACCTAAGTTCAAATCCTGTCTCAGACATTGGGGCCTTGGGCAAGCCACTTAACCCCATTGCCTTGCCAAAAACAAAACAAAACAAACAAAAAAAGGAAATTTCTTACTCCTTAGAATCCTTTAGAAAAGAGAAACCCTGCAATTCTTTTTTCTTTTCTACCTCTCCCTGAACATCCCTCACTGTCCAACACAGTACTAGCCTTGTTCAGTCTTTTCCTTTGTCCTTTAATTCATCTCTCTTGCAAACAGGTCCTCTCCATCCTAGAACCTTTTCTTTCAAAAATACCTTCTATCTTTTCAGGTTCACTAAAACCTAGTATCTTTCCAAAAATGGTTTGGAAAGTACGGGCTTCTTTTATGCCCTTGACACCTGGGACAGGAGAAGGATTTGTGTCTTTATTTTATTCTGACATGTTCCACCCTGAAATTTTAAGAATCTCCCTTTGCCACCATCACTCATCAGTCATCCACCTCTTTTAAAATTAGCTCCATTCTTTCTTGACCCTTATTACTGCTATCCATACATCTTGAGGTTACTCTTCCCTGTCTCCTCCAATAAGCTCATAATCAGGCTTAATTGTGTTCTCAAACCCTACTTTTGTCTTCAATAAATACTTTGACTCCTGATTCTTCAACCTATACTCCATCTTTCTCTATCCTCTAAACTCAGTTTCGCACAGAAGTGATCCCACCAAAGATATTATATCTGTGTCCTCCTCACTCAGATCAATTTGTCCTAGGTGCTGTAATTTCCACTTCCGTCCTTGTAACTTGAGTGTTTCTTGAAATGAACCTCTTCAAATTTAAAATAAAGGGCTCTAAAGGAGAATTTGTCTTTCTTATGTGATTGTTGCTATTTGGCCTCATAAGAATAAGTTTGTCATCTAATTAAATGTGGAGTAGGCAATTATTAAACACTTTCATGCCACTTTTTACCTGAAAATATCTGAATTTTCTCCCTGTGAAAGCTTCAGACATGTCAAGCAAAGCACAGCAGGTAGATCTGTCCCTGAAAGCTTCAATACTTTTTTTTAAAATATGATGGAATATTATCCCCCACTAAGCAAATCATCTTATCTTTCATGTAAATCACATATCCATTATATTTAAAGCTCTTTCTACTCCCCATTCACCTTTACTTTGGAGAATAGGGAAAAAAGATCAAAATCATTGGCAGTTATTTCTTAAAGTGGTTTTATTATCCATTTTATAAATCCTCATTTTTGACAAGCTATCTATATCATCTCTGATGTAAGACAATGAGTAAATCATTCTTAAACACTTTGCTTATTGAATGAAACTGAATATAAATGACAATATTCTTTGCTGCTTATAAATTAGCTTCAACTTTTAACTGTATCTTTGTTATATATGGATATCACTCCCTTCTTTGTCTAAGCTCAGTGATTATGTGTAATTTTCATTCTAATATTTCATGTTTCTATAATGTTTTGAGATTTGTAAATCACATTATTTACAATTGGCCTGTAGGATAGCTAGTACAAGTACGATTGCCACCAATTTTTAGGTGAGGAACCTAAGACTTAGGTTAAGGCGATGTATCTATAGTCATCTAGCCTATACATGTTAGAGACAGGATTTGGATCTAGGCCTTCACACTACAGCATGCCACCTTTCAAGAACATATCGATTGTCTAGCTATGTATTTTTATTTTTATTATTTTTTAATTTTCATCCATTTGCACATGCATATTTTCAAGTTACAAAATTTCCTTTGACCCTCCTTTCCCACCCCTTTCCCCTCAGCTACAAACAGTCATGTTGGCATTATAAGTACATGTTTTCATAAACATGTAAACAGATTAGTATTAGTTATTTTCAGTATGAGGAATTAGGATTAAGGGAAAGAGATGCAGAAGAGATAATTTTTATAAAGTGTTCATCAGATTCTACAGGGTTGTTTTGTTTTTCTTACTCTGGATGGGGATAATACAGTCCACACCCAATCTGATATAGTTACCCTAGCTATCTGAACTACTTCCATCAAATTTGTTCATCTAACATTGTTGTGGGTGATGTTCCATTGTTCTCTTGGTTCTACTTCCTTTACACAGCATCAGATCCTATAAGTCATTCCATGCTTCTCTAGAGTCTGAACATTTATGGTTTTGTATAGAACAATAATATTCCATAGTATTCATGTACCAAAATTGTTTAACAATTCCCCAAACTGAAGGGAATCCCCTCAATTTCCAATTCTTTGCCATTACAAAAAGAGCTGCTATGAATATTTTGGAAAATGTAATACTTTTTCCCCTTTCATAATTTCTTCTGGATATAGATCTAGAATTGGAATTGCTGGGTCAAAGGATATAAACAGTTTTATTGTTCTTTGGGCATAGTTCTATATTGCTCTCCAGAAAGGTGGATCACAATTCCACCAGCAATGCATCAATGTCCCAATCCTCCCACAACCTCTCCAACATTGATCATTTTCCCTTTTTCTCATCTTGACCAATCTGTAGTTATGAGATGATACCTCATTGTTGCTTCAATTTGTATTTCTCTAATCAATAATGATTTGGAGCATTTTTTTCATATGATTATATAATAACATAAATTTCTTCATTTGAAAATTGTCTTCATGTCCTTTGACTATTTATCAATTGGGGGATGACTTGGGATCTTATAATGCAATTCTCTATATATTTTAGAAATCAAACCTTTATCAGGACTCCTAGTCATAAAGATTGTTTCCCAGTTTTTTGCTTTCCTTCTAATTTTGGCAGCATTGATTTTATTAGTGCAAAATATTTTAAATTTAATATAGGCAAAATCATTCATTTTGCAATTTATAATGTGGTCTAATTTTTATTTAGCCATAAATTTATCTTTCAAATAGAAGATAGATAGAGTGTTTTTGGTCTATTAATTTATCTATGGTATCACTCTTTATCTCTAAATCCTGTACCCATTTTGACCTTATTTTGATCTTATTTTGGTATAAGGTAGAAGTAAATCTATGCCAAGTTTTTGCCATGCTATTTTCCAGTTTCCCCAACAATTTTTGTCAAATGGTGAGTTCTTATCCCAGAAGCTGATGGCTTTTGGTTTGTCAAATAGCTTGCTATAGTCATTAATGGCAACATCTTTTGATCCTATCCTAATCCACTGATCCATTATTCTATTTCTTAGCCAGTACCAGGAAGTTTTGAGGACTGCTGCATTATAGTATAATTTTAGAAGACTGCCTTCCTTTACATTTTCTTTTCATCAGTTCCCTTGCTATTTTTACCCTTTTGATGCTCTAGAGGAATTTTTTTACTATTTTTTTCTAGCTCAGTAAAGAAGTTATTTGGTAGCTTGATTGATATGGCATTGAATATGTAAATTAATCTGGGTAAAATTGTAATTGTTATTATATTAGTTCAACCTAACCATGAACATTTGACATTTTTCCAGTTATTTAGATCTGACTTTATTTGGGTGAAAAGAGTGTTCATACAGTTTCTTAGTTTGTCTTGGGAGGTAGATTCCCAAGTATTTAATATTGTCTACAGTTTTTTTATTAATTTTTTTATTTAAAGCAGTGGGGTTAAGCGACTTGCCCAAGGTCACACAGCTAGACAATTATCAAGTGTCTGCAGCCACATTTGTACTCAGGTACTCCTGACTCCAGAGCCAGTGCTCTATCCACTGTGCCACCTTGCTGTCCCTGTCTACAGTTATTTGTAAATGGAATTTCTCTTTCTATCCCTTGCTCTTGTGCTTTGTTGTTCATATATAGAAATGCTGATGACTTAAGTGGGTTTATTTTATATCCTGCTACTTTGGTGAATGTTTTAATTGTTTTAAGGATGTTTTTAGATGATTTTTCTCAGGTTCTCTTGGTATACCATCATATCATCTGCAAAGAGTGAAAGTTTTGCTTCCTCATTGCCAATTCTGATTCCTTCAATTTTTTTTCTTCTCTTATTGCTACTTCTAGCATTTCCAATACTATGTTGAATAGAAATAGTGACAATGGGCACCCTTGTTTAACCCCTGAAATACTTGGAGTTTATTCCTATTGAACATAATATTTATTGATGGCTTTAGATAGATTCTATTTATTATTTTAAAGAAAATTCCATTTATTCCTAAACATTCTACTGTTTTTAATAGGAATGTATGTTGTATTTATTTTATCAAAGGATTGTTGAGCATCTTTTGAGATAATCATGTGATTTCTATTGGTTTTGTTACTGATATGTTTAATTACGTTGAGTGTTTTCCTAATGTTGAATCATCCCTGCCTGCCTGGTATATATCCAACCTGATCATGGTTTATTATCGTGGTAATAACTTGTTGTAGTCTCATTATTAAGAATGTATTTAAGATTTTTACATCAATATTCATTAGGGAGATTAGTCTATAATTTTCCTTGTCTGTTCTGGTACTTCCTGGTTTAGGTATCAGCACTATGTTGGTCATGAAATGAGTTTGGCAGAACTCCTTCCTCTCATATTTTTAAAAATACTTTTTGTAGAATAGGAATTAATTGTTCCTTAAATGTTTGATAGAATTCACTTGTAGATCCATCTGGACCCGGAGACTTTTTGTTAGGGAGTTTATTAATGGTTTCTTCAATTCCTTTTTTCTGAAATGGGGCTATTAAAGTAATTTATTTCCTCTTCTGTTAATCTGGGCAGTATATATTTTTGTAAATATTCATCCATTTCCCTCAGGTTATCCAATTTATTGGCATACATTTCAGCAAAGTAGCTCCAAAAAATCTCTTTAATTTCCTCGTTGGTGGTTAGTTCACCCTTTTCATTTTTGATACTGCTAATTTGGTTATCTTCTTTCTTTTATTTTAGTCAGATTAGCCAAAGGTTTGTCTATTTTATTGGTTTTTTCATAAAACTCAGTATTATTTATGAGATCAATGTTTTTCTTACTTTCAGTTTTATTAATCTCCCCCTGCATATTCAGAATTTCTAATTTGGCATTTAATTGGGGATCTTTAATTTGTTTTTTTGTCTATCTTTTTCAGTTGCCTACCCAATTCATTGATTTCCTCATTCTTTAGTTTATTCATATAGCAATGTAGAGATATAAAGTTCCCCCTCAAAACAGCCTTGGCTACATCCCAAAAATTTTGGTATGATGTCTCATTATTATGATTTTCTTGGATATAATTATTAATTATTTCTATTATTTGCTGTTTGATCCACCCATTATATAAGATAAAGGTTTTTTTTTAATTTCCAGTTGGTTCTTGGTTTATCTTTCCATGACCTTTTATTACATGGTCTGAGAAATGTGTATTTATTCTTTCTGCATTTGACTATAAAGTTTTTTGTGTGCTATACTACTGAGAAAAAAGTATATTCTTTACTATGCCCATTGAGTTTTCTCCAGAAGTTTATCATATCTAAGTTTTCCAAGATTTCATATTTCATTCACCTTCTTAACTTCCTTCTTGTTTATTTTTGTTAGATTTATCTAGTTCTAAGAGGCGGGGGGGGGGGAATTGAGGTCTCCCATTATTAAAGTTTTGCTTTCATTGTCTCCTAGTGATTCATCCAGCTTTTCCTCTAGGAATTTGGATGCTAAACCACTAGGTGCATACAAGTTTAGTAATGATATAGCTTCATTATGAATGGTTCCTTTTTTTAAAATGTGGTTTCCTTCCATATCCCTTTTAATGAGATTGATTTCTGCTTTTTCTTTGTCTGAGATAGGATTACTACCCCAGATTTTTTTTTTTACTTCAGCTGAGGCAAATTATATTTTGCTCCAACCTTTTACCTTTAAACTATGTGTATCTCTCTCTACTTCAAACATGTTTTTTTAATAACAACATATTGTAGGGTTTTGGTTTTTAATCCATTCTTCTATCAGCTTCCCTTTTATGGAACAGTTCACATTTTTAGTTAAGATTACTAATTCTGTATTTCCCTCCATACCATCTTTCTCCAAACATATTTTTCTCTTTCATTTTCTCTTATTCCTCTTCATCAAAATTTAATACCCTTCCCCTTTTACTTTTCTTTTAAAAATTTAACTTTCAATTTATTTTCATTTATACCTTCATCTTTCCTTTTATCAACCACTTCTTCCTTTATCTTTCCCTTTCCCAGCCCCGCCTTCCCTGTAGATTAGGTCAGATTTTTAAACCCAGGTGGGAATGTATCTTATTCCTTCTCTGGGTTGAATCTACTGAATAGAATTTACTCAGCATTAACATTCTCACATTTTTTCCTCTAAAATTATAAATCTTTGTGCCTCTTCCCTTGGTGTTATTGAATGCTCTAATACAATTAATCAGGTATCATCAGTTATAGTTTGATTATTTGATTGTGTGATAATCTCATATTAAAATATTATCACACATTGTTTGCTTGATAAGCAGATTGACTCAAATTGCATCAAATTAAAATTAGGATCATTTTTTACCTTACTCCCTTTTCAATATCTTTCAAATACACACAATCCTCCTCATGAGCCAAAGTATCATCCTAAACCAAATCATTTCTAGAACTATTTGTGCTCCTCTCCTCAGGTCTATTTTCTCTCATACTTTACTACCCCCCCCCCCATGCTGGATCAAGTACTTAACCCCTTGTTAAGTAAAGTAAGGCCTTTTTTCTTTCACATTTTGTCCCCCCAGGGTATAACCCTTTGTTAAGTGAAACACTGGTTAAATCAAACCCTAATCTAATTAACTGCAGGAATCTAAAGGTATCTAAATCCTGGGAGGCTCTGGAGGTCTTAGCTGACAACTTTACAAACCATTGTAAAGTTTCAGAGACATTCACTCCAGACTTTGGGGTTTATGATGCCTTCACTAGACAAAGTGCTAAACACAGTGGGATTAAGTGGGTCAGAGGATATTGAGACACTTAAATTTAAAGTTAACACCCCTGCTTTTCTTCAGGGCTTTTTGTCTCAAACCATAGTGATGTCATCTTGGACTTCTTCAATGGAGAGATAAGACCCAATTATGCCAATATCATTTAGGTTCATTCTCTGCAATTATATTCTACCCTTTATCCTAAGAGAAGTAAAATTCTAAAGAATTAGAAGTGTTATATCTTCCCTTTTAGGGTTGTATACAATTTGATGGCCTTGACCAACATTTGATTTGTTTTGTTTTTTTCTTTTCTCTTTTCATTTACCTTTTTTATGCAATTCTTGAGTTATGAATTTGGTGATTGATTTCTCTGTCCAGTTCTGGTCTTTGCGTCAAAAATTTCTGGAAGTCCTCTATTTCTTTTAACATACGTCTTTTTCCCTGACGGTATATGCTGAATTTTGCAGAATAGTACAATCCAGATTGTAATCACAGGTCCTTTACTCTCCAAAATATGCTATTCCAGGTCTTCTGATCCTTTTGTGTTGTGTGTAGTGTGTTAGTGTGTTAGTGTTAGTCTGATTGTGTTTTCTTTGTATTTAATTTTTTTTTTTTTTGCTGCTTGCAATATTCTCTCCTTTATTTGAGACTTCTGGAATTTGGCTATTACAGCCCTTAGAGTTTTTATTCTGGGGCCTCTTTCTGCAGGGGTTCTGTTCATTCTTTCAATGGCTAGAATGTTATCTTGTTCTAGTATATTTGAACTTACAATTTCCTGCATGATTTTTCCATTTTCTTCTTTTGATACAGAATTTCTAGTAAGTAGTCCAATGATTCATAGATTGTCTTTTCTGGATCTATCTTTCAGGTCATTCATTTTCCCTAAAAGGTATTTTACTATTTTCTTCAATTTTTTCAGCCTTTTTGTTTTGTTTGATGGAATCTTATAGTCTTGTAGATTCATTGGTTTCTTTTGTTCAATTCTAATTTTTAGGGTTTTATTTCCTTCAACTAGCTTCTGTGTTTCCTTTTCTAATTGTGTATTTTCATTTTTAATGGGGTTGATTTCTTTGGCCAATTTTTCATAATTTTCCTGCATGACTTTCATTTCTTTTTTTTCCACGTTTCTTTTTCCTCTCTTCTTTGGTTTTTTAAATTCTTTTTTAAGCTCTTTGATGAGCTTTTGTATTTGAATCCAAATTATGGACTCTTTTGATATCCCTGTGAGTGATTTTTCACTGCTTTATTCTTCAGACATGGCATTATAATCATCTTTGTCTGTAAAGTTGTTTTCTATAGTGAGTTCTCTTTTAGCATTTTTGTTCATCTTTGTTGTTTTAGTTCTAGTCCTGGGGCATAGGGAGTATAGATCCAAGCTTTTTCTTTCTCTCCTTCTTTTATTGACTGGATCTGGGGTCTGATCCCTGGCTTGTCTTTGACCAAGATATTGCCTATGCAGTCCAGGTCTTGCCTTTGCAGAGGTTTTTCCCCCTCCTTTCCTCCTTTATAAGAACCTCCAGGTTCTTATTTAACAGTGATATACTCCCAACCCAGTCTTGTGTTTTACCACAGTATTCTCAGGATTCAAACTCTGTTTGGGTTTGGAGTCCTCCCCTGATGGCTTGTTATCTAGCTGCCCAGACCCTCTGCTTTGTTGAGCTGTCAGGACCTGGATTGCACTGTTCCTAAGAGCCTCCTGCTGGCTTTCCTGCTTTCTTACATCCTGGACCTTACTTCCCTTTCCCCGAAAAAGATTGACCTTCACTGAAGATTCTCCATGATGTCTATAGTTGAAAACTTCTTTGAATTTTCTCTTTTTTCTTGGTTGGATCTGTAGTGTAAATGTAAGAGTACAGGCTCCAATTATCTTCTGCACCAGAAGTCCCTATGTATTTTTTTATAAAACTTCCCCAAATATCTAGAAATACAAAAAAGAAATAGAAAACATAATGCATTAAGGGAAACCACAGCATTTTTTATTTCAAATTCTAATTATTAAACATGAACCAACTTGAGATCAATATGATTTCAAGTAAAGAAGATATCTCAAAGGCAGTGTCTCTGTGTATCACTTAAATAGTCCCACTATTATACTCATTATGCAGATGAATGAATTGAGGCAATAGATAAGTTGTCTTGTGCTTTCTGTGTTTTCCTACAAGGATTTCAAAGTACTCTGCAGATATCACCCTACCTTTTGTGGGTTTTTTAGGTATAAGACAGAGTCAAGAAATATGTATTATGCTACTCTTTTCCACATAGTAGAATACAAAGAATTAATGAGTTTTCCAAAGACCATTCACTCAGTGATCATATACAAGGAGGGAAACAGTTTTTTTTTCTGAATCACTTTGAGTTGGAAAAGGGACTATAAGTTGGCAAGTAGCATTATTTAACTATATTAGTAGGTCTGGTATATAAGTGATAAAAGGGGTGGGATCAGGGAATTTTTTTAAAAGGGAGCTTTTAGAGGAAATACAGGCTTTGGAAGTGTTCTGAGAAAATGAGAGAGAACAAACTAGTAAAACCTCAGGACATTCAGAATGAGATCAAGGATTCTTTTCTGGGCAGCTAGGTCGCACAGTGGTTAGAACACTGACCTGGAGTCAGGCGGACCTGAGTTCAAATCCCATCTCAGACATATAATAATTGCCTAGCTGTATGACTGTGTGCAAGTCACTTAACCCCACTGCCTTGTAAAAACTAAAAACAAAAAAAACCCAAAGATTCTTTTCAGAGAATCCTAGAAACCCAGAGAACTGAATTAGGCTGAGATATTGAGTTAGTTGCAACCAGAACAGAGAGCAAAATATACATACATACATACATACATATATATATATATGTATGTATATGACAATTGTTGGATATATATATATATATCCAACAATTGTCTTTAGAAGAAATAGCCCTAGTATTCTTGATTCTAACAAAGAAGCTTATCCAGAGAAGTGGATACAGAAATGAGATTTAG
Organism: Macrotis lagotis; assembly: GCF_037893015.1. Taxonomy (NCBI): domain Eukaryota; kingdom Metazoa; phylum Chordata; class Mammalia; order Peramelemorphia; family Peramelidae; genus Macrotis; species Macrotis lagotis. Next base: position 133,212,360 of record NC_133661.1, on the reverse strand, counting down.
GGACTTCCCTGGTGAACTCCCATTTTATTGTTGATGATGAATCTAGGGATTTCTCATTCCTAGGACCTTACGAGTCTTATACTAGGAGGCATAAGAATTTGAAACACGGAGTTTTTTTCTGCCTACCCTTGTCTTAGCCTTTTAAGTATTTTCTCCCTACATTAGAATGTAAGTTCCTCAGGGACAGGCACTGTCCTATTTGCTCTCTCTTGTAATCACAGCACTTAGTATAATAACTGGTATGGAACAATCATTAGGCGATTCAGATGACACAAAAAAGGGAGGTCAGTAGACAGAGAAGGACAGAATTCCAGGCATGGAAGGTCTTATTTGTAGAACAGCCAAGGAACTAGCTCAACTCAATCAAAGAATACATGTTGGAGAAAAACATGTTGTAAGCCCGGAAAGATAGGAGAGGGCTAGGTTATAAGTGACTTCGAATGATAAAGCATGTTATAATTGTTCCTGGGAAAAAAGTTAAGCTACTGCAGTTTATTGAGGACAGGGGAGGTGACAGGATCAGATCTGATTTTTAGGAAAATCACTTCAATGATTGAATAAAGTATGATTGAAGTGGGGAGAGATAGGGCAAGCAGATACACAAGTAGGCTATTGAAATAATAACTGGAGTGGGGACAGTATCAGGGAAGAGAAGTGGGCATTTTAAAAGATATGGCAAAGTTGAAATCAATAAGCCTTGGCAACAGTTTGTATAAGGAAAGAAGAGGGGAAGTAAGGATAGTGAGGAATTCAAGAATCCCAAGTATGAGTCTGAGGGACTGGGAGGATGATATCTTTGACAGTAATAGAAAAGTTGGGAGAAGAAAGGGTTGGAGGGGAAGGCAGAATAATGAGTTTTGTTTTAAACATACTGAGATTAATATGTTTACTGGAAATCCAATTTGAAATGTCTGAGATACAATTTGAAATGTAAGATTGAGGACATCAAAAAAACTGGGGCAGGAAAGGCAATAAAATCATAAGCATAAAGATGGTTAATTAAATCCCCAGGCTTGAGAAGGGTTGAAAAGATTTGGAAGAGGAGCTGTGGAGAATGGGTTAGTGAGTAAGTAAATATAGTAGAATAATCTAGCAGCCACAAGGGCCCAAATGAGATTATGTGACATCAATTTTTAGTAGACCCAATCAAAATATTTTCATTATTTTCTCTTCTTTCGTTTCACAGAGTTAATAAAATGGTGGGAGTGATCCAACACAAAAGCATGGCTGAACATAAATAGTGATATGATAAAGGAAGCTGGAGAATACTAGAAATTTGAGTTAGGGCAAAATAGAGGTGAACTAGTTCACCAAAGAATCAACATGGGGAGAAAAAGAGAGGGCAACTAGTGCAGATGACTTTGCAGAAAACTGAGGGAGAACAAGGGATTGAGAGTCATCATGAAAAATAAAGAGTGGGGTTATTTAAAGGAATGCAGACAAAGAAATGACAATAATTAGAGTTGGATAGGGGGATTTCACAATTCTTGAACATATAGGTGGCATATTTGTTAATGATGCCATAGTCAAGAATTAATTAAAGTAGTTAAAGAGTTGCTTAAAAAGGGCGGCTAGGTGGCGCAGTGGATAAGGAACCGGCCCTGGAGTCAGGAGTACCTGGGTTCAAATCCGGTCTCAGACACTTAATAATCACCTAGCTGTGTGGCTTGGGCAAGCTACTTAACCCCAACGCCTTGAAAAATCCTAAAAAAAAAAAAAGTTGATCAAGGGAGATGAGTATATTGAGGAAGTAAATAATTAATGAATTTGAGGTAAAATCAATACTTATGATAAAATATCCAACTTTTCCTACACCCCATCTCAACCAGTGAGCCAAAGAGAGTGAGTGAAAGTTCAACAATTATGCAAAAATATGGCCAAGAAAGCTGTGCCATCAGAGGAAGCCAGGTTTTAGAAAGAACTAATAGATGGAAGAAATGGGAGAGGAAAAAAAATGAACAGAAGTTTGTGGTCTATAGAATAGGCATTCCAGGGGGAATAGAGAAAGGACTGGGTAGAGTTAGAATAAAACTTTAAGAAGTTTTTGGGGGAATGGGAATATGTAATAGAGTGGTAGGGGCTGAGAAATGGGGTTTGTATGATAATGTATGGAGTCCAGAGTTACTGAGAGGTGAAGGTTATGATCATGTGAGAGAATGTTCATCATCGAATAGAGGCCTAAAGTCAAAGGGAAGATTGTACTTCTTATTGGAGGTTCTCTATAACTCAGTTGGGAGATTCTGTTGGCAGCAGTAGGTAAAAGATGCTTTGTGATGTTACAAATAGAAGAGGCAAAGCATGGCCCCTCATAGCCTTTTCTCAGGGGATAGGTTTTTGCAGGGTAAATGGGGTTAAGTGGCTGGCCCAAGGCCACACAGCTAGGTAATTATTAAGTGTTTGAGACTAGATTTGAACCCTGGTACTCCTGACAGATAGAGGGGTTAGGACCCTGGTATTTGTTGTGAAATATTATACTTAATTCACTTCATTTTCCTTCTCCTACTCCTCCCCTGAGTTTTTCCACTCTCAAATAGGGTAGCAGAAGTAAATCAATTTATTGTCCTTTAGTCATTATCATTCATTTACAACTCTTCATGATCCAGTTAAGGGATTCTTTGCAAAAATACTGGAGTAGTTTACTATTTCCTTATCTAGCTCATTTGCATTTGAGAAAACTAAGGAAAATAGGGTCAAGTGGCTCATCCAAGATCACAAAGCTATTAAGTGTCTGTGACCAGATTTCTTCCTGACTCCAGGACTGGTGCCCAATCAACTGTGCCATCCAGCTTCCCCAAGTCAAATTAATAGGCATTTATTAAATATTTATAGGGCAGGAAAGAAGAGAGCAAACATTCCAGATAGGGAGGATAAATAGTGAAGAGACAGGAAACCTGAAGAAATAGAGATCTCTATAAGAAACAGCAAATGTGTCAATGTTGCCTGTAGAATTGTATGGCGAGGAGAAAGGTGTAAGATCACCAGAAAGTCAGGAAGGTGCTGTAAGAAGAATTTTAAATGTCAAAAAACTTTCTGGGAAATCATCAGTGTTTTGTCACGCAGGGTTTGGAGATTTCATGTTCCACTTAGTTTAGCTGAATTCACTTTGGCAATTGAGTAGATGTTGGAATGTGGGAGGAAAGATAACGAAGTAGGAAGGCCAATTCCAGTATCATCTTTTTTTTTTAGGTTTTTGTGAGGCAAATGGGATTAAGTGGCTTGCCCAAGGCCACACAGCTAGGTAATTATTAAGTGTCTGAGACTGGATTTGAACCCAGGTACTCCTGACTCCTGAACTGGTGCTTTATCCACTGTGCAACCTAGCCACCTCTTCAATATTATCTTAATAGTTCAAGTGAGAGATGATGAGGGTTTAACCTAGAATGGTGACTATGTAAGGAACTGAGAGGATATGGAGAAGAGATGTTGCCAAGTCTCATCTTGGATTAATGACACATAGGAAAGATCAAAGAGAAATTAATTTGAAAATAATACTCTATTTCTTTGCCTATTCTATAGAAAGTGAGAAGTCAATTAGAGGAATCAGTTTTGGCACACACACACACACACACACACACACACACACACACACACACACACACACACACACACACACACACACACACACACACAAAAAGAACCTAATTTTTCTCCCATTTAATCAAAATAGTATATAACAAATAGGATGATCCTCATTCCTACTTCTGGTATCCCTATTTTCCCAAGCAGAACCCTCATAGCTAGATTGTCTGCATTATACCTTAAGTTTGACAGGAAAACAATAATCCATTTTTGATTTAATGGTCTGTAAACAGACCTTTTTTTTGTTTTGTTTTGTTTTTAGTTTTTTGCAAGGTAATGGGGTTAAGTGGCTTGCCCAAGGACACACAGCTAGGTAATTATTAAGTGTCTGAGGCTGGATTTGGACCCAGGTACTCCTGACTCCAGGGCTGGTGCTCTAGCTATTGCACTACTTAGCCACCCCTTAACAGACCTTTTGATAAGACCATTTACCACCACCTAGAAAGGAGAGAGCAAAGTTTGATACGATTTTACTGAAAAGTAGTTTGGAGTTGGCTTATTATTAGAGCTAGAAAGCTGGAGCAGGAATTATTCCCCTTCCTTCCTCTTATCTCTTCTAGGTCTCACTCTGGTTCTCATTGATTGACCAACAATATGTCTCAAGTCATGTCCTATGTTTTGACCAGAAACCTTAAGGTGTTTATCTCCCAGATTGATTTAATTTTTTCATTTTTTTGTATAAGAGAGGTTATTTTGTGTCTCTTCTTTTCCTTACATAGTAGCAACACTGAATGAGCCTTGCCTTAGCTCAGGGCAAGATTTCCCACTTGCATGTCTTGGCACTTTCTTCCTGATGTTATGGTTTTCTTTGAGAATTAAGGACAAACATCATCAACATCTAGGTCCCACAGAATCATTATTCTTCCTTCTTCCCCACATTTTACTGTCCTGGAAACTATTTAAGCAGGAAGATATTTCTGATAAGCAACAGAGAGTGACTAGAGGTGAATGGCCTGGCTGGAACCATTCCAAGAAAAAGATTCTTATTTGGATCCCACTTTGACACTTTGCAAAGCACTCTTGGTTTGTAAAAGAATTATCATAGCCATCTTGTGGTCTTTTTGTCCTTCCTTCTGAAAGACAACAACAACATCAGGAGGGAGGTGACATCATGACAAGCACGTGAATTCGAATTGGGGGGGGGGGGGTGCTGTGCTAAGTCACCAGTTGGTCTCCTCATTTTCTCCTCCTGAGATATCTGAATCTAGTAGCCAGGTATGAATCAGGATGTCCGAAGATGGCCCTGGATGAGAAGCAATTAGGGTAAAGTGATTTATCCAAGGTCACACAGTAAGGTCAATGCCTGAGGCTGGATTCGAACTCTCACCCTGACTTCAAAGCCATTGCTCTATCCACCATGCCACCTAACTGCCCTATCCATCTTATAGAATAAAAAGTTTCAGCTCATAGGGATAAAATATCTTGCCTAAGATCACTCAGAGAATAAGCATGAAAGTCAAGTTTCCAAAGAAACTCTGTTAATTCTTTTCACTTCATGAAGTTGCCAGTTCAAGCAGAATTAGGTTATTATAAAGATGCTACTACCAGAAAGGATCCAGAGTTTTCAAATATTCAATCTATCTATCATTAGAGAATACACTGTCTCACTAGATGATCCTATCAGAAATTGCTGCTCTAGCCTAATGTAGGTAGTAAGCATGTAGAATGAAGTCAAAACAATTCCATACCGACAGAAAAATATCCCTTATGCTTTTCCTTTTCCTCCTCTTTCCCTCCTAATAAGTTCCCTCTAGAACTCAATTTAAAGACATCATTGGTGGTAACAAAGGAAGCAACAACTGGAAGAGGCCTTAAGGCTAGAAATCATTTTTTTAAATAATTAACATAGAGCATGGATCCCCTGGGACATCTTAGTCCAACAATTTATGTCAGCTCTCCATAGTGAAGTGGAAACTTAGTGATTGGTTAATGAATATGAAAATTAGAACCACCATGGTTCATTCAGGTACTAATTTGTTGACTTGTGGGATGGTTTGAGATTTTCCAAGAATACCTGGAGAGAAGAAGGATTTAGACAGCTACTAAATTCCATGCTCTGTTCTTCTCCAACATCATTAAAATATCTTCAATATGACTAATACACAGCCCTAAAAAATTCGACCCAGTTACCTGACCTTGTGGAAATTTCTCTACAAATGGGAGAGTAGTAGTCTGTGCCTATAGTGCCTGCCTGGAAAATTGGGGCTACAAAACTCACCTTTTTCCCAATGTAGATGAAGCAAAACCAGGTTCAAAGTCTATATTATTTAGATAATTGAAGTAATATAGATTTAGTGACAGATGTTGATGGAAACAGAAGGACCCCCAGAGATAACCCAAGGAAAGCCTAGACAGCTAAGATTATAGGATTTATATCCATTTGCTTAATTACTATGCATGAAAGGCCAAAAACCTCATTTCAGTCACAAACCTATTTATATTAACTACTCTAATATCTCATTCTCCTCTGAACCTTCCATAATTCCAATATGTCTCTTCTAGCACTGTAAAGTATAAAAGCTCTCTCTCCTTCTCTTTGTCAAATGAATAAAATGAAAACAACTCACCCTAATAATTCTTATTTTCCTCTTTTTGATTCTATAAACTTAAGTAATTTGTGAATGATTTTTAGCAACCTTCATCTGTTATTTCTTAGCAGGTTACTTTATAGTCTAGTAACAATTCTGGTCAGATGATATAGCAAATTACTCAGTTCCCTAAGGAGAAAAAATTTCTAGGCCTTGAGAGATTTATATTTATCTGATAAGCTTTATATTTAGAGTTTCTTTAGGAACAGACTGTGTTCCAGAATTTTACCCCTACTAAATATATCAAGGGTAGATTTCATTTTACTGTCAGGACAAGATTATGTGGATGAAAGTATCTATTTTGATGAACAAAGCAGGAGAGGAAAAAATATAGATTTATTTTCAGTTTTTTGGGGAAAAAAGCATAAATTTGAGTTCTTTTGGATTAATATATTAAACCCAGCAAAAGATCATTAGAAATTTCATCTTAGCACATAAACTAGACTTATACCTTAATGAATCTGTGATGATATCAATGGGGATCCTCCCTCTAAAGATGCAATTCATCAATGCTATCTTATTCCTATGTGATTTTAACCCTAAATCCTTCAACATGCTAGGGGCCTTGCTTTAGTTATCTTGTCATTTCACAGGTACCAACTGTACATGTAAACTGTCTACTTCTCCCTTACTTCACCAAATGACCTGAGCACTTTTTCCCCCTCTCTAATGAAATCCTTTAATGTGATTCTTTTGCACAACATTTAGTGGGGAACATTTTGCGGATTCCTCAATCCCACCATTTATCTCTCAATCATTCATAGGGGAAACCTGATCTTTAGAAACTGTGAGATTCAAAGACAGAATCAGCAGGAGAATATTGCTGCTAAAAAGGGCAAACATGGGGCGGCTAGGTGGCGCAGTGAATAGAGCACCGGCCTTGGAGTCAGGAGTACCTGGGTTCAAATCTGGTCTCAGACACTTAATAATTACCTAGCTGTGTGGCCTTGGGCAAGCCACTTAAACCCATTGCCTCAAAAAATCTAAAAAAAAAAAAGGGTAAACATTTCAGGGAGAAGTGTGAGGTGATAAAAAGTAATACACATTTTGTTAAAGGCCATCAAATCTACTTGACAAATAAGAGATACTACATAGATAGATAGATTGACAGAGATAGATAGATAGGTAGATATAGAAATATATAGATATGATAGCAAGACACAAGATATTAAAGATTCAATACACACTAGATACAAGAGAAGATTGATAATAAGATATTCTAAACAAAATGACATAATAATTACAAGACTCACTCAAGAAAATGGCAACCATTGGGGTAACTATTCAACTGCATATCAAAGATGGACAAAAGGCCAGATTGTACTACTCTTCAGGGCAAAAAAAAATTCTTGGAGAAACATACATATTTTTGTTATTGCACACCTATACATAAATATTTTAAGTAATCCTTGATTCAAAAACCACTGATGGAAATGCCATATAGTAGCAATATCTTATTATGGGACAACATTCTGATTCTATTGTTTATGAATAAAGGAAGGGTTTTTGAGGGGCTTTTCCCCTGGTCACTGGAAGCCATTAATAAAGGTAGATGAAAATTTCTGACTCTGTGTGCTCATACCTACATTTGTGCTTGAACAAATCACTCAACTTTACTGGATTTCAGTTTCTTCACTTATGAAATAAGGGGGTTGGACTAGAAGAGTTTTAAAATCCCTTTTAGCTCTAAATTTAAGATTAAATGTCTTATAAAATTTCCAGTCTATGGAGTATATAAGTATTCTAGATTCTTTTCTGATTGGATTGTCTTTAATAACCCAATCTTAAATTTAGGCAGATAATCTCAATAATTGTTTTGATGAATGGACATTTCCATATTTCCCACTACTGTATGGGCTTCTGATACATTTTTGAACAGTGTGAGAAGCCTATTTGTTACCAAAGAGATCTTCAAGATTTCCCTTTTATAACCTAAAAGAAATCTGTAAACTTTCTTCCTCAAGTTTAAATTCAATTCAGCAATAACACATTTTTAAATCAATTACCATGAAACTGTTTTATCAAAGATGTGACCATTCATCAAAAGTTCAAAGCTAGGGGCAGCTAGGTGGCGCAGTGGATAAAAGCACTGGTCCTGGAGTCAGGAGGACCTGGGTTCAAACCCGTACTCAGACACTTAATAATTCCCTAGCTGTGTGGCCTTGGGCAAGCCAATTAATCCCATTGCCTAGTAAAAACCTAAAAATAAAGTTCAAAGCTACATATATATATTTAGATAATTATTCCTAGAAAGAATAGCTTTAGAGCCAAATTTTGGATATTTCTTTCTTTAAAAAAACCTGATTCCAAATGCCTTTAGTTAACTATACCTAAAGTCGCCCCAAGACAAACATTTCTATATCTGATTATCTGACAAAGATGTCTTCTTTTCCTAAGTTCCTCTTAGTCTGGAGTTTCTCCTCAATTAAGTTCTCTTAGATACACTTTTTTACAAATTTTATTTATTTAAGGCAATGAGTTAAGTGACTTGCCCAATGTCAAACAGCTGGGTAATTATTAAGTGTCTGAGGCCACATTTGAACTCAGGTCCTCCTGACTCCAGGGCTGGTGCTCTATTCACTGCATCACCTAGCTCCCACTTCCAATATGTACTATGAATTCAGTAGAAATTTCATTCAAAGTGACCTACAAATGTTCATTAAATGCTTACAGTATGTGCTAAGCACTTAGATAGGCCCAGTGAGGAAATCAAGAGATGATGTTTAAGTGTGTTCTACGTCCTTATGGGATTTACAATTTAGATAGAATATTATGCACAAATACAAGAAAAATTAAAATATTAAAATAACTATATGACAAAAATAAAAGAAATGTTATGACACTAAGTGACTATTACAAGAAAGAATGCTAAGATATCTAAAGCTAAGGCTATCACTCATTCTCAATTTCTACAGAATACAATTTTAACTGTCTTTCTATCCAATTTGTCTTTGGTTTATTCATGTCTTTTCCATCTAGAGTCCCTGAACCACATTAATAATTGTTCAGCTGGGACCTGGTCACCTTCAGTTTAAGACTATATTTATTTGTTTTATTTTATTTTCCAATATATAATAGTTTTCACATTTAATGCATATAAAATCATCTAAATAATATGAACACATAAGAGATGCTGAGAATAATTTAGAAAATTTTGACCTGATATTTACAAGTTATATGTTATCTAATATTCACAACTGCTCCATTAGAGAGGCAGCAAAAATTTTTTAAACTTATTTTGCTAAATAAGATAGTTAGGTATCCCAATGTTGTTATCAAGATTAGCATGCAAATATGGCCTTAGACACTAACTGTACACCCTAGCAGGTCACTTAACCATGTTTGTCCCAGATAGCTCATCTATAAAGTGTTCTGGAGAAAGAAATGACAAACCACTCCAGTATCATTCCCATAAAAACTCCAAATAGGGTCACAGAGTCAGACATGACTGAAAATAACATTTTACTAAACAGGAATAAAAGGCTCAAATAAAATCCTCCAATTACTGTGCTTAAGATCACATAGTTACTAAATGATAGAACAGGAATTAGAATTTGGGTATTTATGCTTTTAGAGTCATTTTCTTCCCACTAGATAATGACAATTAGTCATTCAGTTAAGAGGGGTCTACAAAGTTCTTTCTTATAAGCATTGAAGACATAAAAGAAAGTTAAAAACAATCTCTGGACCCAAGAATAATGGAGGAAGTAACATAGAAACAACTATGTGCAAACAAGATATATAGACAGGGTATTTTAAAAATAATATGTCAGATAGAGATCAACCAGCAAGCTATTGATATTATTCAGTCATAGAGAAATGAGGGTTTGTATCTGAGTAATGGTAGTCAAAGGAAAGAATTTAGACTAGAACTTTGCTACTGTTTAATACCCTTGGTATGGTAATTCAACTCTGGATTTGGGAAGGACCTTAGCTTAAGTTTTTAAATTTAAAAATGAGTGAACTGTGACTTATTAGGTGAAATGATTTTCCTAGAGTCATACAGATTATAAAAAGGAGATCTAGGATCTGAAGTCAGGTTTCTAATTTCAAATCCGTATTCTTTTCACTTTAACCTTAACAACATGCAATCAGTAACTTTTGAAGAGATTTATAGAAATGAGTTTGAGTTGTGAGAGATTTCATTTATGTCAACAAAAATATTAAATATTGTTGTTGAAACTGTTATAGGGAATGGGTAAATTCTCCTATGTTGAGTTCTATAAGAATAGAATGGACAAAATATTAGAATAAACCTTCCTAAGAGTAAGAGTCTACCACTTGAGCCATCTTGCAGGGCTCAAGATTCTCATAAATATACATCAAAATTAACATCCATTGAGTATCAAATGTGAGCATAGTCCCTGACCTCAAATATTCTATTTTTAGGATAAAATATGTGCATAGTAGTAGGAAGTTAATTCAAGGCAGAGGAGAGCACTAAATGGGACCTGGAAGAAGTGTAGGGGTTATTAGGAAAGACTTCAGAGAGCAGGTGACACCTGTGCTGAACTCTGAAGGAAAACAAAGATTATAAGACCAAAGATAGAGAGATGCTTTCCAAGCAAGAGAGACAAGCCTTTGTAAATGTACAAAAGGAAGCAATATGGGGGTGATGATCAACCTTAATAGACTTGCTCATTCCATCAATGCAATAATCAGGGACAATTATAGAGTGCTTGTGATGGAGAATACCATCTGTACCCAGAGAAAGAACTAAGGAGTTTAAACAAAGACCAAAGTCTATTACCTTCAATTTTTTTAAAAAGAGTATCTTATGTACTACATAATTTTGTTATCACTAATATTTTATTTTCTTTGTCAAGGATATGATTTCTTTCTCAATACATTCAATTTTGATCAATGTACAGCATGGAAAAATATAAAGATTATCAGATTGCCTTCGGTGGGGGTAGAGGGAAGGGGGGAAGTGTAAAATTGAAAACCTTACAAAAAATGATAGATAGAAATTGCTACTGTATGTAATTGGAAAACAAATTTTTTTTAAACAGTAAATGTAAAAAATTAGAGGGAACATTGCATTTGGGGAATATTTTTTAAAATCAACCAAGGCAAAGATAATTGAGAGATAAATAAAAACACATTACTGGAAGTGAAAATATAAAAATGCAAGGATTGAATTTTATCTTTCCATTCAATTTTAAGGAATTTAAAATTTGTTTTTACTGTTCTTCTGAAACACTTAAAATCAAATAGCTTTTATTTTTCTCAAACAACTTATTTAGTCAATCATCTGGGCAACATGACCTTTAGCTTTCTTAAGAGACACCTGCTGTATTTTATTTTTTTAAATTTAACTTTAATTTTTTAATTTATAGAATAAAACAAGCATTTCCATAACATAGTATAATAAAAAGATGATTGTACATAAAATTGCATTTGTATTGTGCACAATTTTCTATTACTTTTAAACTTATAATAATGTTGCCATGTAAATGCTTTTCTTCCCTCCTCCCCACCATAAAATGGCTACCATTAGACAGAAATTATATGTATATATATATATATATATATGTATATATAATTATTCTAAACATACTTCTATTTATTAGTTCTTTTCCTTGATACAGGTAGCATTTTTCTTCATCTGTTCTTTCTAGTTAATTTGGTTATTTATAATAGTCAAAATGACTTATTCACTCAACATAATTCTTGATACAATATTGCTGTTACTGTATACAATATTCTCTTGGTTCTGCTCATTTAGCTCTTTCATTATTTCGTGTAAGTCTTTCCATGTTTTAAACATCATTGAGCTCAACTTTCATAGAGCACAGTAGTATTCCATCATGATCATATATCACAACTTTTTCAGTCATCCTATTTAAATAAAGCCTTTATCATAATTCTCATAATGAAGGACAAAAACCATTGTCATATATCCTATAGCAAAAACAACTAATCCCCTTTGCCTGCTACCTTCAACTAAAGCAAATACTGAATTTCTCTTCAAGTAAGGTTACTTGTTTGGAAGTACTTCTATACTAAATATAAATATTAACACTTGTAAAAGAGAATTTCAAAAGTCAATACTTATATGGAAATATCCTATATTTAAGCAAATGATACAGAAAAATGGCTCAACCATTCCTAAATTTATAGGCTCTTTATGTATTAAGAAACAGACATGAGCTCAGACTTTGTCTATAATGAATAGGTGCAGGGGCACAATCAGTAGCTATTTATATGAGGCCAGTGTCTTTCAAATGATCCTATGGTCTTTGGGTCAAACTGTCTACAAGCTGATGTAAGTTCTTTTGCATTTTATCAGGAATGTGACCTCTTTAAGGTAGGAAAAATGGATAAGAAACATCCTAATATTTACTGCTTCTGAAACATTAAAAAGAAAAAAAAATTAATGGCTTCTTGCCCTTTACACAGCAAACAGTGTGGGATGATGTAATTCTGATCATAAACCTCTTCCTGAAATACAATGTAAGTCACAATCAAATCAGATCTGCTAAAAGTCAAAAGTCATGGAGTATGGGAAATACTATGTAGTAAAAGCTTGGGTCAGAGATGTTGGGTTAACTGACAGCTTAACCCTGAGAATTGGATAAAGAATGTCTATAGCATGGCCAGTTTCAGATTTTTTCAGAAGCTTCATGAAAGCCTTTTCTTCTCAGTAGTCCTTTGTAATTAGAAAAGATCCATTCTTTCCTTAAAACCAATGTACCAAGTACTCTGTTAATAGCACCCTGAACAGGGAAGCTGCTCAAAGAATTCAGTCTATACTAACTCAATTTAACAAGTTTATAAATGGGTTTAATTAATCAGGAGGCATTTATTAGAGCCAATCGTGTCAGATGCTGTATTAGGTATTGATATTATAAGGGGAATAAAAGAGAGGGAGAGAGAAAGAGAGAAACCATCCCTGCTCTTAAAGGTCTAATAATATTCTAAAGGGGAAAGACAAACCAGTGAGAGAAGTTATCTTTGAAATCCCTCCCACTCAATTTCCCAAAAAAGTTATTGAATGGATAAGTTATTTTAAGCATTTTGCCAGGATGGTAATTATCAGGCAGAGGTGGTCACTGCCCTTTGGGCAAAAGGTTCAAAGAAAAATTCCCTAAATTAATCAAAATAGAATAGCATACTTGCCTTAGAGAAGAGAAAATTATTTCCCAAGGAGTCAAGAGGTACAGATATAATAAAAAATGTTGTTCTCATTTCCAAAAGAAAAACTTATTACATTTTATTTAAGGTCAATTTTTAACTCTAAGGAGAAATAAGAAATAAGGAATTAGATAAATAAGAAATAAGAAATTAGATAAAACACGCAAAAAATCCTAAGAACTTTCAGAATTGACTGTCTTAGATGCATTTGAAAAAGTAGCTTGAATAAATGCTGACATTGTCACTTTGTGCTATGCTATCTCATTGTGCATGCAATGAGATGTATGTGGCTTTGGGGATTGCAACTGACATTCACTGAGTTATATTGATCAATAAATCTGAGTTTAGGGAGGAATTTTCCTAAGGTTTTCTTGCAGGGCTCTTATATTCCTTTCACAAGTCCCTGGGGGTACCAAACAGGGATGATCCATATGTGTTCAACTCTACCAGTTTACCACACTTTATTTGAAAACTGGTCTGATGGTCTCCCACCTGCTTCTTTTCTTAGTTTTCTACTGCTTGCAACCATGCTCTGTTGCTCTCCTTAAATCAGAGAGAAATACATCAAAAAAGCAACAAAATTCAAAATAAGAAGTAGGGAGGGGAAGGAAGATTTTAGGCAACTATCAAAACAACTCTGAAGTCATTAGGATATCTGTGGTAGCTGAAAAGAGTTAAATCCATTTTTCTTTCTTGGTACTTGATTTATGCATCTTAGGCTATTATGAACAAAAGAACATACACAGAGAATGTTTCAAATGTTCAAACAACAAACCCCATGAGCAACACTGTACATATGCAAAGAATATAAAAAAGTAGATTTAAAGAATAATGTTGATTTCACAAGTATTTACCTGCAAGTACCAGTTGTCTGATAAATTTGAAAGAAGATAGTAATCTCTCTAGTGGCATCAGGCTGACATGCCAGTCCTTTCAAAGGAATACAATCCAAAGCCAGAGCTTTTCCCCAGAGGAGGTAGCAGATATCAGTCAAAGACACACTACTGCTGAGAGAATGAGATACCCAATGTCGTCTGGCATGCACTCCCACAAGGACTGTATATGAGACCAAAACAAGAAAGGATGAGGTCTGAGTTCAAAGTGAAAGCTAATGTCAATTCTAAAGCAGCAGCTAGAAAATATGGAAGGACTTTATGTCACACTTATCTTCTTTGTGAATTTCCAAAAGGATACATAAGTTAAGATGCCACTGCTAAAAGTTTAAATTCTGCATTTCAATCCCAAAGTAGTAGAAGGTTCCACTTTGTTTCTCATTTAATCTATAGAACTCCATTAAAAAGGGGTCACTTCTACCACCCCATCACAGTAACATTGAACTTCCTTCCACCTGCAAAAAAAACAGAAAGTAGACTTTTTCCAACTGAGGTTATCATACTCAACTAGATGATAGAGTTGACCTATAAAGGGTAGTTTGTTCCTATATAAGCATAGCTATGTTTTTAAAAAATTCTTATCTTCCTTGGCATCATTACAATATAGTTTGTCCTTTGCATATGTGATTAAATAATTTCCATGCTAAATCTCAAAATAATTCCCTTGCAGATTTAATATTTATGACTAATTATATGAAATAGAATCTGTTGCCCTTGATGCATAATTCCTAAATCTTTCCTTTCCTCTTTGTTTTAACTACTTTGGCAAGCATCCTAATTCATTGACCTTTTGTCTTTACCTATAAAATAATGAGTAACAGGAAGGAAACAAAAATGCTGACCCGCGCTCCTACATTTAATTTTATAGGCAAAAGTAATGGGAACTCATCTGTGCAGGCATTCTATTTACTGAAAGCCTCAAACTGTTACTCCCCCCCCAATTTTTTACTTTTAAAATTAAAATGCCTTGTTTTCTCTGACTTCCTAGCAATAATTTGATTGCCCACATTATAGGTAAATACATGCATGAGATGAGACTAACATAGCAGAAGCATTAGCTTTCCAACCTAATAAATTTTGTCATTCACATGTCTTCCTGTTCTCCCCATTAAAATGTCATTTCTGTAACTTATATAATCTTCTTTTTCTCAACTCTTTGGCCAAACTATGCACCCTGCACTTGATAGCAAAATGATGTTGCACTGACCAACAAGCAATTAGTTATTGTACTATATTATCTGCTGCAAGCACAGGAAAGAGGAATACAGACTTAAAGGGTTTTTTAATTATTAAGATACTGTTCAGGAATATCATATAGATAAAAACTGCAGTATGTGTGATAACAAAGAGCACCAAGATATATTGGATTTAGCAAGTTGTCAAAAAAAGAGTTGATAAGTGTGATTTGCTTTTTGGGTCTTTTCTCTCCCTACATATCAGCTATCACCACCACCTTCCAGTTTGTCCAAAGCAATGTGATCTATTTGAGAAGCACTTAACTTGAACACAGATGGCTGAAAAAATATTTTCCGGGATATAATGCTTAATTTTTAATGGTGAAAATAAACATAAAATAGCATCTTACTTCATTTTCTTAATCTCAGTATTAGTGTTTGCTTCCCATATTCTTCTTTGGTTCCAAGCAGGTAATACAATAACCAATTAGCATGGAAATAAGACGTAGTATTCCAAAATTCAAGCTGAATTCTGAATATAATCAGTTGTTGTTCAGAAAGATGAGTTTACCTGATATTAAATCTTGCCTCAGACATTTACTAGCTGTGAGATTCCCAGGTAAACCACTTACACCTATTTGTCTTAATGTCTTCACCTGTAAAAAGAGCAAGAGAAGGAAATAGTGAGCCATTTTAAGACCTTTGAAAAGAATACCCTAAATGGGGTAACAGTCAAACACAAATTAAAATGATTAAACAATAACAAAGAATGTGTATTAGCCAATGAAAATTATTTGCCCTTCTTCCTCTCTACAAGGACGGAAAAGAAAGAAAGATAGTAAAGGACAGGACACATGAATTAGCTTTGAGGGGGGGGGGCAGGTTGCTGTGCTAAGTCAGTAGTCTCTTTCTCTTCCAGAGCCATCTGGGTCCAGTGGCCAGATATGAACTGGAGATGGCCCTGGATGGGAGGCAGTCAGGCTTAAGGGACTTGCCCAAGGTCACACAATGTCAGTTGTCTGAGGATATATTCAAACTCCTGTCCTCCTGACTCCAAAGCCAGTGTGCTCTATCTATTCCATCATCTAGCTCATAATACAGTGGGATTTCAGTCATATGGTCAAAGTGCTGAAGACAATGTTCAGTCTGAAATGCAAGATGCATGCTACAAATTCATAAGCTTTCAGAATTATGCGTGTATTAGTCATTCTATGTGCACACATATACATATATAAATAGATAAATTATATCAACACATAATTATATTCCATTTTTGATAAGTAACTAGTATTTTTTTGACTGTTGAGAATTTATGTTGACAAACTGCCACAATTTTCGACTTCTTATTACCATTTTTTTAAAAAAAAATCACCCATTTTACAGTGGATGTCAAAATAATTTACAAATGATACTATTTTAATATTAAGAAACTCTTATTAGAGGCCTACTATGTGCCAGATATTATGCTAAGAACTGAGGGTAAAAAAGAGGCAAAAAATAGTTCCCTGCCCTCAAGGAGCTTACAATCTAAAGCAGGAGTTAATATGCAGATAAATTTGAAGTACACCCACACAGATACACAGATACACACACACACACACATACACACACACACACACACACACACACACACACACACACACACACATACAGAACAAGCTATAAATAGGATAGAAAGGAAATAATTAATGGAGAAAAATTAAGAATTTAAGAATTAAGACAACTGGGGAAGACAAACAAATATGGTATATAATTGGATCTCATCTTTTTCCAGATTCCACTTTGTATTTCCCCCTCCCCTGCCTTGGCTCCATGCCCAATCACTGTGTTACGTACCATATATCTGATCAGAAATAAGAAATGGCCAAGGAAATTGGCAGTAGAACAGCCAGAATGTCTGAGCTTGAATTTTGAACTCTACTACTTATTATTTCCTCTTATTAACCTCTCTGGACCCCAATTACTCAACTGTAAAATGCACAAGATGACCTGTAATATCCCTTTCAGTTTTAAATTCTAGGAGTCTAAGATTTTAGAACAAAACATGTATACAAATCAATGCACTACAAATTATGAATCAATAAGAATATCTATTTAATAAGATTAACCTGAAAGGAGCAAACTTCCCACAGGAGCATGAATAGGGGAATAGTTCAACAACTGTCTCAGAATGATCATAAGACTGCTTCCCCTTTTGCTCTTCCCCCCAATCTATTCTTCATACAGCTGCCAAATTGAAATTCTTAAAGAACAAGTCTAACTCCCTCACTTCTAAGAAGCAGCTAGATGGCTGGATGAACAAGAATACTCTTGGAATCAGAGAGACCTAAATAAAAATTAAACCTCAAACAGCCGTGTGATCCTATATAAGTTACTTATATACTTATGTCTGATTAGGCTTTGATTAGAGTTCTAATTCAGTGTTTTTTCTCTGTATAATGCTTTCATTTTCCAAATTCATTTTTTAATTCGGTTCACTTCTTTTTGTATCAGTTAATAAAAGTCTTCCCAGTTTTTTCTAAAACTATTAATTTCATTATTTCTCATTGCACAATAATTAATACTCTATTACACTATTATGCCACAATTTGTTTGGTCATTCCACAAGAGGAATATATTTCCTTTGGTTTTCAATATCTGACTGCCAAAGAAAAGTTTCTATAAATATTCTTGTACATATAGATCTGTTTTTCTCTTCCTTTACTATCTTTGAAGAAGGTTTCACAGTGGCTTAATTAAAGAGTTCATAAAACTTGGTAATTTTTGGGGGGGGGGTGGCATAGCTCCAACTTGCTTTTTCAGAATGGCTGTACCAATTGTTCCACCTACAATGAATTTTACCATTTTGTGCAACTCCTTCCTCCAACATTTGTTATATTATACTCTTGTCATCTTTGCCAGTTTGATACGAATGATGTAGAAACTCAAAATTACTTCATTGTTCTATTCTTCTAATAATTAATGAGAGCATTTTATACGATTGTGGATAACCTGAATTTCGTCTTTTGAAAGTTACCTATTCATATTCCTTGACCATGGTTCTGTTAGGGAATGGCTCATAGTCTTATAAGTTTGAATTTTTTCTTACATAGCTAGGAAATGAGATCTTGGTCAATTAGTCAATAAACATCTATGTGATATATACCTAATTGTTCCATAGATCAACTTTTTCGCCTCTCCTTTTTTAAAAAAAAAGTACCAAATCATTTTAACTATTAATGTTTTAGTGTAATGTAGTATAGTTTGATCTTGTACTAATAGATCCCCTATAGTCATACTTTTTTCAATATTTCCTTAAATTTTTTTATTTTTTATTCTTCTATAAATTATCCTACTTTTTCTAATATCATATACATTTTTTGAGAGCTTGATTGAGAAAATATTGAATAATTAAATTAATTTAGGGAATATTGTAATACTTGTTATATTACTCCAACCTATCCATAATTGTCTCTCCAATTATTTAGATGTGACATCTTCAAGTGCTTCCTGGAAGACTTTCTCCTCTCTCCCTACTTTCACTTCTGAGAATCCCCAGTTTTCTTAAAGGTTAGTCATTTTCTGGTTGGCAGGTATCTGGTATGGTGGGTAGCACACAAAACCTGTAGTTAGGAGGACCTGAGTTCAAATTCGACCTCAGTCACTTGACTCTTAACTTAGCTGTGAGATCTTGGGCAAGGCATTTAAACCTATTGCCTTGCAAAAACAACAACAGCAAAAAAGGCATTTTCTTTCAAAGAACTCTTCTGATTTCTAAGTGCCTTCTTCCTACATGACTTTACTTATAAATGCATATGATTTCAGTTTTCTCCAACAGGGCAGACATCATTCTCTTTTTGTCTTTGTATTTCCTAGTGTTCCAGCATTCCTCAACTACAAATAAACATATAAAAGTGAACAGGGTAGACCCTTAGTCATGACTAAGTTGAGAGAAAGCAAGAAGAGTAAATCAGGATAGATATGAGTGAGAGGTAGTAGTGATTTAAAGTGAGCCATAAGAAAGCAGAGCTTTCTAAAAGGCAAAAAGTAGAACATAGAACTGTAATTGCAAGTCTCAGGAAAACCAGGAAAGAATATATGTTGAGTTTTTATTTTCCCTGGAAAGGAAGTTGGGCAGAATTGGGAAATTTTAGATAGGTAGATAGATAGACAGACAGAGTTACACAATGTGTGTGCATATATATGTATGTATATATATATATACACATACATACATATATGTATGTATATGCATATGTATGTATACACATATATGCATTGCATACAAAAATATGTGCATGTGTATACATATTTGAACTGTTGATGTTACTAATGTTTTGTGAATTACAAAGACCACAGAAAATTAAAATAAAACAAGAAAAAATGAAATAAAATTTAAAAATTCAAAATATTTAATGAGAAAATGCTTAATCTTTAAGTATTGAAACAAATGTGTTATATTATCTTACAAGTATATTATACATAATATAATAAATCTTTTTTGGTACTATTTCAGAGGAATCAGAGCTTTTATTGTTAATAATAACCTTGGTTTAATAATTTTTGATAAAGCAATTTGAAAGTCAGTTTCTGGGGCAGCTAGGTGGAGGAGTGGATAGAGCACTGGCCCTGGAATCAGGAGGACCTGAGTCAAATCACTTAATAATTACCTAGCTGTATGACGTGGGCAAGTCACTTAGCCCCATTGCCTTACAAAAACAAACAAAAAGCCAGTTCCTAAGTTCAGTTTATTTTAATACTCAGTTTAATGACTGTCATGATGGAAGGACAAGCCAAAAAGATACAGAGATTCAAGTAAAAAAGATGCATCCCCCCTTGGATGGTTTTCTAATCATAATAATCATATTTCAATTCTATTCAGCAATTATATAAAGCTGTTTGTTTTAATTTGTCTAGTTAATTTCTATCATTCTAATGCTGATAAATTGCTACTGTGAGTAATAAGAATCTGCCCCCAAGGACTCAGGAATTTTATAGGTGATTTTTTTTCACCTCATCTTGCAGAACCAGACACCCATCACTTCCTGGTTATTACCAAATCATGCCAGTTCATCAATTCATCCATCTACATGCATGTAGACTTTACTGAAATTCTTTTGAAGATTTAGAAAGGATTAGGAAATTCTTCTTCCAAATTTATTTGTTCAGAAGTTCAAGTTTTTAAAGGTGGTGTGGCAATTTCATCCACAAAAGCTTAGTTTTTTTAAAGCCTTTTGCTAATTGGATGACTACAGCCTATTGCATATATATACATGTGTATATTATCTTTATGTGTTTAATCCTTGATATACATACACACATATACAAGGCTTAAAAAATATAGACATGGAAAGGCTCCTCCAACCATTATTATAATCAAAAGCAGAGAGAAGACTAAAGAAAGGTAGACTAAGACACATTACTATGAGAGATCAAGGCTTAAAATATAGACATGGAGAGGCTCCTCAATAAGGAGTGTAGATATAAATCTATATTTCAAATTATCTTTTTGAACTTTTCTGGTCAACTGCTTCTGTGAACATTAGATCTAATTAGGTTGGTTTTGCTTTTTACTCTTAATTTGCCTGGAAAAGAACTTATAATAGAAGTAGGAAAAATTTCATGTCTTTCATTTTCTTAATATTCATTTATACTTACATTATGAGATCTATGTCTAGTTTCTTTGCAGGAATCTCTATAGAATTTTCTTTTTCATGAGAGTTAGCTAGTTAAACTAGCTAATACAATGCATAAATTCATTTAATAGGACCCTTGTAAATTGGAATGTACTGAAAAGAAAGAACGCAGAGAGGCAGCCACTATCTCTCATTCTTCCCTCAGATTATCTCTTGTACCATCTGCCACACATGATTATCTGACCTATGGATTGATTGAAGGCACAAGTGTCAAAGTGAATATTAAATATTGGTAAAATTTAAATTAATATTTAGATACAAAAACATATAAAGAGAAATCATAATGATTTCTTTCTTGCTAATTCATCTTCATAAACTTCATAATCATCATAAACTCTCAGAGTTTCTACCAGGTTGTTTTGAAAACCATTATTGGAACCAAAAGCAGAGAGAAGACTAAAGGTAGGTAGATTAAGACACATTACTATGAGAGATACAGTTAACTTCTTGCATGAGAAGTCACCTTTTTCCCATAGATAAACAGATGACAAAATTATATTGATAAACATCAACTTTAAGGTATCTTGGAGAATGCATCCAGTACGTAGCTATAACAGAATTGTACCACTCTCAGAAACCAAACTAATGCCCACAGTCACTTGAATATTACACTGACTCTATAAACTTTCCATTTTAATAGCTATCATCATTCAAACTTTTCATAATCTCCAAGCTATGGGAAAATGTTTAAAAGAATGGAAACATGGCCAGAGAGATAAAATCAGAAGGGAATAGGATGAAAGCTATCATTGTTGCTGTTCTGTCTGCTACTGGATTGTGCCGATTCTTTCACTGAGATTATAGAGGATATTCTTATATCTTAATTCTTTTATTCAATTAAGAAAATCAGCTATAGAGCATATTTGTACAACAAATAATATGTAGGACATTGAATATGAAAGATTCATAATAGAATAGTGACATATCTATAGATCATTTCTATCTGATTCCCCAAAGAAGGAAAAAAGTAAAAAATAATGTAGCAAAGAAGGGAAATGTGCAATACCAAATAAAGATAATAATAACAATAATATACATATGTATAATGATGATGATTTGAGCAAAAGCAAACT
Organism: Macrotis lagotis; assembly: GCF_037893015.1. Lineage (NCBI taxonomy): Eukaryota > Metazoa > Chordata > Mammalia > Peramelemorphia > Peramelidae > Macrotis > Macrotis lagotis. Next base: position 133,190,240 of record NC_133661.1, on the reverse strand, counting down.
CCTTGTTCCTAGCATTTAAATCCGCCCGCTAATCACCCTTAGCTCAGATGGTGGTATAATCTTGTCAGATAGTTCCTCTAGCCACTCAAATGGATGCATTCTTACAATTCCCACCCTCACATCCCCACTGCCCCATACACACACACACACACACACACACACAAAATACACATAAACAAACAAAAACTAACCTCCTTTCCCTCCCAAAATAATTGTTAGGAACCTAAAGGATCACTGAAAGCATCGATGCCAGCCTGGTGATACATTACAGCCTAGTAGATAGAAAGCCAATTTCAGTCAAGAAGTTGCTGCCTCAATCTTTCTAGGACACCAATATGGTGTTGATACCCAAAGCAGGAAGAGTTAAAACAGAGAAAGAAAATTATAGATATATCTCCCTGATGAATACCGATGCAAAAATCTTAAATGAAATCTTAACAAAATGATTACAAGTTATCACTAAGATAATACATTATGATCAAGTAGGATTTATCCCAGTAATGCAGTGTTAGTTCAATATTAGGAAAACTGTTAGTATAATTAATTATATCAATAACAAACCTATCAGGAGATCATATGATTATTTGAATAGATGTGGAAAAAGTTTTTGACAAAATACAAGATCAATTCCTACTCAAAACACTAGAGAGTGTAGGAATAAATGGTTTGTTCCTTAGAATAATATGCAGTATCTACCTGAAACCATCAACAAGCATCATATTCAATCGGGAGAGCCTAGAGGCATTCCCAATAAGATCAGTGGTGAAACAAGGATGCCCATTATCACCACTACTATTCAATATTGTATTAGAAATGTTAGCTTCAGCAATAAGAAAAGAAAAAGAAATGGAAGGAATTTGAATTGGGAAGGAAGAGACAAAACTCTCCCTCTTTGCAAATGATATGATAGTATACCTAGAGAATCCCCCAAAAATCATCTAAAATTACTAGAAAAATTAGCAACTTTAGCAAAGTTGTAGGATATAAAATAAACCATCATAAATCCTCGACATTTCTCTATATGACTAGCAAAATGCAGTAGAAAGAGCTAGAAAGGGAAATCCCATTCAAAGTAACTTCAGACAATATAAAATACCTGGGAGTTTATCTGCCAAAGTAGACTTAGAAACTTTGTGAAAACAATTACAAAGCACTTCTCACATTAATAAATTCAATTTAAATAACTGGGAAAATATCAACTGCTCATGGATAGGCTGAGCCAATATACTAAAAATGACAATTCTACCAGAATGAAACTACTTGTTTATGGCTTACCAATCAAAATTCCAAAAAATTACTTTAATGAGTTAGAAAAAAAATTCTAAGTAAATTCATATGGAGAAATAAAAAGTTGAGAATCTCCAGGGATTTAATGAAAAAAGTGCAAACCAGATCTAAAATTATATTATAAGGCATCAGTCATCAAAACTGTTTGCTATTGGCTAAGAAATACATGGATCAGTGGAACAGACTAGGTGCAATAGCAGGAAACAATTATAGTAATCTGCTGTTTGATAAACCCAAAGAGTTCAGTTATTGGGATAAAAACTCTCTCTTTGATAAAAACTGTTGGGGAAAATTGAAAGTTAGTATGGAAGAAACTTGGATTAGACCAACACTTCCCACTCTATACCAAGATAAGGTCAAAGTGAATATAGGATTTAAATATAAAAAAAAACAATATTATAAACAAACTGGGAGATCAAGGAATTGTTTACCTGTCAGATCTATGGAAAGGGAAGCAGTTTATGACCAAGGAAAAGATGGAGAACATCATTAAAAACAAACCAGACAATTTTGATTACATTAAATTAAAAAAAAACTTTTGCACAGACAAAACCACTGTAACCAAGATCAAAAGAAAGATAATAAATTGGGAAGCAATTTTTACAACTAGTATTTCTGGCAAAGGACTTGTTTCTAAAACATACAGGGAACTGAGACGAGTTTAAAAAAAAAAACAAACAAGCCATTCCCCAATTGACAAATGGTCAAAGCATATGCAAAGGAAATTCACAGATGAGGAAATCAAAGTGATCCATAGTCATATGAAAAATTTCTCTAAATCACTACTTATTAGAGAAATGCAAATTATAGCATCTTTGAGGTACCACCTCATACCTCTCAGACTGGTCAATATGACCAGAAAGGACAATGATCAATGTTGGGAGGGATGTGGGAAATCTGGGCATTAAATCATTGTTGGTGAAGCTGTGACCTCATCCAACCTTTCCGGAAAGAAATTTGGAATGATGCCCAAAAAGAAACAAAAATGTGCATACCCTTTGATCCAGCGATACCACTACTGGGTCTATACCCTGAAGAGATGATGAAAAAGGTTAAAAACATCGCTTGTACAAAAATATTCATAGCAGTCCTGTTTGTGGTGGCAAAGAATTGGAAATTAATTGAATGTCCTTCAATTGGGGAATGGCTTAAGAAACTTTGGCATACGTATGTGATGGAAGACTATTGTGCTTTTAGAAAACAGGAGGGATGGGAATTCAGGGAAGCCTGGATGGAGTTGCATGAACTGATGCTAAATGAGATGAGCAGAACCAGAAGAACATTGTACACCCTAATATCAATATGGAGGTGATGATCAACCTTAATGGACTTGCTCATTCCATCAGTGCTACAATCAAGTACAATTTTGGGGTATCTGCAATGGAGAATACCATCTGTATCCAGAGCAAGAATTCTGGAGTTTGAACAAAGACCCAAAGCTATTACCTTTAATTTAAAAAAAAAACTATCTTATGTAATCTTGCTACCTCTTATATTTTATTTTTTTTTCCTTAAAGATATGATTTCTCTCTCAACACATTCAATTTAGATCAATGTATAGCATGGAAAAAATGTAAAGATTAACAGACTGCCTTCTGTGGCAGGGGGTGGGCTAGGAGCAGGGAAGCAAGATTAAGGGGAAAATTGTAAAATTCAAAATAAATAAAATCTTTCAAAAAAAAAGGAAGAAGTTGTTGTTCTAATTCTTTGGGTCCCCATTTGGAATTTGCTTAGCAAAGGTACTGGAATGCTTTGCCATTTCCTTCTCTGTTTCATTTTACAGATAAGGAAACTGAGGGAAACAGGGTTAAGTGACTTGCTGAGGGTCACATAGCTAGTGTCTAAAGTCAGATGTGACCTCATGAAGATGAGTCTTCCTAATTCCTAGCACCCAATAAACTGATTCAAAATATGTTTCTGACAAGTATTGTGTATCTCTTAGCATAACTTAACCTATCAATAACCCTAAGTAATTATTTAAAATTAGAAGTTGTTTATTAGCTTTTAAAGAGAATTTCCTTTTATATGGGTGAAGTTTGCCACATTGGGATTAACAGCAGACAGAGGCAGAAAGGCCTAGATTTGAATTCCTCTCAGAGACTGTTTTAGAGAGTGTGTGTGTGTGTGTGTATATACACATATACGCACATGTACACATATACACATACATTTACACATACATATATATATGTACACATACATATATTCATACATACTCATATCTGTAAGATGCTTTGCAAACCTTAAAATAATATAAATGTTATTTCTTATAACAAAAATGAAATCATAAACTATTCAATAAAACAAAAATATCACTGGAGAGGATGATCCAACTCCTGTTATGGACTCATATAACTTTAGTCATGTAACACTCTCAGAACAAATCTACAAAAAGAGAACTGCTCCACAAATCAGGGATCCATGGCCATATTTACCAGGAAAATCATGGCAGTATCATTTGTCCCCTTTTCTATAACATACTTCTAACTATAACTTCTCAAAATAGAGGAAATTTGCTCAAATCAATAATACTTACCCTTCCTTCATTTCTACCTTCCTTAAAACCTCATGCATTTGTCTAGAGGTACCTCAATCACCTGCCTAGGTTGTTATTTTTTATAATTACTAAACTTAAAGATAGGCAAGAATATGCTGCAGTGATTTAATAATGCAAGGTCAGGGGTGACCATCTCTACAGGCCCCTGCATCCTTTCCTTTCCAAATAAACTGAGAAAGTCTGTAGTCTATTTATTAACGATAGGACAGGAGCTATTTTGGAAGCTTATATTTAGATACCATTAACAAGAGTGATTTTTTTTTTCTCTAGAATGCCCTTTCAGGAAATGGTTAGAGCTAAGTAAACCTCATAGATCAACTAGTGGCAAGAGTCATTCTCATAATTTTCTTTACTAAAATATTTCCTTCCTAATACCTAGTAACTCTATTGTCAATAATTGAAGAAGAATTGATAGGAAGTTTAATTCAAAGACAACCTAATAAAAGTAAGGATCTAAAAATCAAATTAAATAAGTATTAGATTCAGATGAGGATTTTAAATGAAAGCAAGTATTTTCTGCATTGCAATATCAGAGCCAAGATTCAGTAATACCTAACCTGGGATTTTTAACTGTGAAGTACCAGAATACAAGTTATATCTCCACTACTTTTTATAATTTGCCCAACAGGACATCAATTCGATTTTACTAAAATAACTCCAGTATAGACCAACCTACTAACACTCCAAAAAATACACTCTTCTACTCTTAGAGAGCTTTAATTGTTATGAAGAATCTTTTACAACACTTAATTTCTGTCTTCACATTTTGCAAACATTGTTCCTACTTCTGACTTTACCTCTGGGGCCAAGATTGTAAAAAAGCAAACAAACAAAAAACAATTTCCATTCTACAGTAAAGTCCTTTGAATATTTAAAGACATCTCATGTCCTTCCTAAATCTTCTCTTCTCTAGGCTAAACACCCCTAATTATTACATCTTTATGTGGCAGAAATTTAGGACCCTTAAGCATCTCAATTGTTTTCTGGATATTCTCCACTTTATCAATATTCGTCCTGAAGAGATCTAGGTCTAAATGCAATTCTCCAGATATGTTCTGACAAAGCAGAGTACACTGGAACCATCCTAGTCTTTAGTTCTGAAAATTGTAGCACTTGATGCAACCTACAACTTCATTGATTCAAATCAATCAATCCATATTAAGTATATTAAATATTTACTATGTACCAGATATTATAGTAGGCATAGATACAAAAAATGCTAAAACAGACCCTGCCTTCAAGGACCCTGTACTCTAATGACGGAGGAGACAGCTCATTTGTCAGTGTATATGAGTTGTCCCAAAAGTATTAATGTATTACTAAATTTTAAGAGCTTAATATTGTCTTGGGCTGCTTTAATAGCTTAACACTGCACACTAAGACTTTCAGGAACAACCTGTATAAGGTGCAGAGTCAGTGGAGGGTTACTATTAAGGGGAAGGCATTAGCAACTATAGGGATCATGAAAGTCCTCCTGAAGAATGCTACATTTGAGCTGAGTCTTTAAAAAAGGCAGAAGAGCTAAGAGTTCGAGGCTGGGAGGACAAGTAACCCAAGAATGGTAAATATCCAGGGTTAATATAGAGAAAGGAGATGCACCATTGTGTGAGGTATAGCAAGGAAATCAATATGTCTGGACCTTAGAGCATACTAAGTTGAATTAGACTGGGAAGGTGGGATACCATTTGGGAAAAACTATTAGTACCAAATAGAAGAGTTAGTATTTTGTCTTTAAGATAATAAGAAGCCGCTGAAGCTTTTTTTAAAATGGGAGATGACAATGTCAAACTATCAGATTAGGAAAATGACTTTGAAAAATATGGAAATAGGATTGGATGAGGAGAGACTTGAGAAAAGGAGTATAATTTAAAAAAAAAACCTTACAATAATCTAGGAGAAAAGCAGTGAGGACTTGAATGAAGACTATGTAAATAATGAGAAGGAAAGTGGGCAAAATGTGGAGAAAGAAATTAAAATTTCTTTTTTTTGGTAAAGAGTTCTTAGATAAAAAAGGTAGAACACTTGTTAATGATGGCAAGATCAAGGGTATGACCATTTCCTGTGTTTAGATGAGCTGGAATGGAGGAGGAATAAGTTCATAGGAGTTTAGTAAATCAAGGTTATGGGGAGTTAGAGCATTTGAGGGATCAGCAAGTTGTTTTTTTGAATTTCCCTAGAAGGAAACAAGGTATGCTTATGGAAATGGAGACTAGGAATTAGTCACCAAACTAATTTAGGAAGAAGGGAGAATGCCCTAAAAGACCAATAGATAATGGCCAAGATTGAGAATGGATGATAAATTTAGGAGCTGTGAACCTCAAAAGAAGAAAAACTGAAGAGAGAAGTGTTAGAAAGAGAAAGGTTAGAAGTGGCAAGGAGGAGCAATGAGTGTTCTTACTCTTACCAATTGGAACTATGACCAAAAAAAAAATGCAAATCGTATTGCAAAGTATGACCAGGGAATGCAGCATTGTCAGAAAAGAAACAGGTCTCCATGAGTGCTAGGGCAAGAGAAAGTGAGACTTAAGGTGAGATACATTTGTTAAATTCTGGAGCAGAATTTCCAGAAGGCACAGTGTTCAAACCCTGAGTGGGAGAATAAAGGTTAAGGATGGTGGGAATAATGGAGTATATATAGCAGATGTTAGAAGTGTATGTGATTTTTTCTTCAGAAACTATTCATTAAATATAATAGTGATAGGGAAAGCATAAAGGTTTGTGTATGTGTTGATCATTGAAGAATGAGCTTAGGCAAAAGTCTGCTAATGAGACAAGTGATTAGAAGTTCAACTTGAAACCTCTGGATTTTAAAACATCTCTTTTCTGTTGTGTGGATGTGATAAAGAAGATCTCTGGAAGCCTGCCTTGCCAGCCAGATGAGCAGGAGGTAGAATACTTTGGACTTGGAGGGTGCTGTGACCTGGAACTAATTGGAGATAGGCCTGGTAGTATTGTGACCCTGATAGACATCCAGGTGGTGTGGTGGATAGAATGCCAGTCCTGAAGACAAGAAGACTCATCTTTCTGAGTTCAAATTTGGCCTCAGACACTTACTAGCCATGTGAACCTGGGCAAATCATTTAATTCTGTTTGCCTCAGTTTCCTCATCTGTAAAATGAGCTGGAGAAGGAAATGCCAAACCACTCCAGTATCTTTGCCAAGAAAATTCCAGATATAGTCACAAAGAGTTGGACATAACTGAAAATACTCAACAAAATTGTGGTTTTCAGGGTTTTTAAGAAGCTTATGGAGGAGGCAGAGGTAGTTTTATTCATCAGAAGACTTTTTATCCATCTTTCTAACTTCCATTGGGCAACTGATATCAGGTCACTCAAATTGCCTTGAGACTTACAGAAGCCTCAAGGAGAAAAAATAGAAACCCTAGAAAGTCAAAGCTGCTAACAACATTCTTGCCATCATGTCAGGGACTCATGTCTCCTTTACATGTAATTTCAGGGAGTGGGTCTAGATGATGTCTAATTGCTTTCCCCCCCATCCTTCTTCAAGTCTAAAAGTTCCTTGATATTATTTTCTCAATTATCTTGGAGTTTATAGTTTTTAATGTTTATATATAGTAAACCACAAACTATAAAATTAGCTTCAAAAATCATTAGGCTCGGGGGGGGGGGGGGGCAGCTAGGTGGCGCAGTAGATAAAGCACCGGCCCTGGAGTCAGGAGTACCTGGGTTCAAATCCAGTCTCAGACACTTAATAATTACCTAGCTGTGGGGCTTTGGGCAAGCCACTTAACCCCATCTGCCTTGCAAAAAACCTAAAAAAAAAAAATTAGGCTCTTCAAAATTTACATTGCTACCAAAAATCTATTATACCATCAGACTAAAAGATACATAAGTATTTGTTTTGGGGGGGGGGAATGACAACCAAAAACTTCTGCTGAGATCTCACAAATCATCAATTATCTCTGTACTTATGACCCATGTAGGACTAAAGACTTCTAGGCAGTAGGACAAAGAAAATTTAATGTGCTCTTGTTTTCCTTTACTTAATATAGTATTGTTTTAAAACTTCCTTAAGAACATGTTGGTAGAATTATGTCATTAGATTTAGCTGATAGCTAAATAATTGAAGTAAAAAAATATATGCTATTGCATGTTCAGTCATATCAGCAATGGAGTTCAAAAATAGATTAACGTAGAATCAATTATATGAGTAATTCAGATTTAAAATGCTTTCAGAAAACTAGCCATTGTTCCATGAGAGTATATTTTTCAGTAATATGAATATCTTGAGTGTGTAGAGACTATATCTTAAAAGGTCCCCAAGTCTTCTCATTTTTATATTAGCTTATTTATCTTTTCAACCTTCTCATGAAGTGGCAGCTACTGGAGTGTCTCTTAGAGGTCAGATTAGAGGCCTAGGTGACATACCTATGGGGACAAAAGAAAATTAGTTCTAGGTCACAGCACCCTCCAGCCCTTTCTGAGCCAGGAGTCATAACTGCCAATCCTCAGGCAAATATCACTTTCACTAGAATAGTATTTATAGCTCTGGGAGATCGAGGAGGCCTTGCATGCCCTGAAATCTGAGCCCTTGTTGTGGTGTGGTAATGGCTCTGGCCCTGAAGGTAGTTGCTGCAAACTTTGTGTGACCACCAGGGACTATCCTATCTTTCCAGGACCCTTCAGATGTGCTCTATATGAAATCTAATTAAAAAACCTTGGGTGCCAAGACATGCCACCTTCACTTTAAAATTGTTTCCCCCAAGGCTCTTGCCAAATGGCCATTAAAAGAATCATTGCACATGCAAAGCTCCCAAAGAACACTCACCTCCAAGAAAAGAAATTCAAAACTGCAAGAGCAACTTGGAAAAGCAGAATAAAATTACCTGACATGAAATGTAGCCAGGGTGTTTTCATCCAACTGGCACCATCTCAAAGAGCACAGGGCCACTTCAGAGCAGGTTAAGAAATATTCTTTACTCTTCTTGTCCTGTAAGGAGTTGCACTACCACCTGAACAAACTTTGGAGGGAGGTTTCTAGAGAATTTACCCAAACCTTTGTTAATTAGGACTCCAATCAAAAGCTGAAGATAAATTCAATAGTGGTTTTCCAAACTTTCAGTTAAGGGGCCCTTGTGACACAATCCTTTTTGCACCTAGTACTTGATCCTCTTCTTGAAGCTGACCCCACTAGACTAGCTTTGGGGGAGGGGGGTGAAATTTTCTCACAGCTCTCCCACTGAGTCTAACACCAGTGCCTTTCACTCCTTTGGGGCCTCTTACCCAAGGACTGGCTATATGTGACCTTACCTTAGTTTATGAGGTCTAATGAAATCACAGCCCCAGGTGTGATTGGGATATGGGGCAGGTGCATTCCTCCTCTCCACACCTCTCCTCCAGTCCCAATTCATTGCCTTGTTATTTCTGCAATTTGTCACACCAGCTACTGCTGAGGGCTGTACTTTGCACCTTAATGAATGCATTCTATTATGAAGACAAATCTTGTCCATGCCAAATCAATTAGACCAAAGACTGGAAATTTTAAAGAAATGGACTCTAATATAAGTGGTGTGCTTCTGTTGTATTTTGTTGGAGCAGACTGGTTATAAAATCCATAAAGCCATAGTTCATGTCAAAAGAATCAGACTGGGAGTCTTAGTCCAAACTCAGCCACTGATTATGACCTCAAGCTATTTCTGTAACTTTTCTTTCTCAAATGATTCACATGAGAGATGGAAAGAGTAGATAAAAATTTCCATAAGTAATAGATATATAGTTATAGAAAATAGCAATATGGAGATATATAACTCAGGTAATCTTTTTTTTAAAAGTTCAATTAGTTAAATATGTATTTAATTATTATTTTTACTTTTTAAAGTTAGTTTCACAATATATCTCTTATTTAAAACATGTGGCTCTTTCCTTAAAGAATTTGTCAAAATATGTAGTGTGCAGGATGTAATGAGTCCTTCCAAAAAAATGTATCTCAAATATTATTGGAAGAAGAGGAAAAATGGGGAGGAAGAAATGGGAGGAGGGAAATGGGAAAGAAAGGAAAGTTGAGTGAGAATGAATGGGAAGAAGAATTAAGAGAAAGAGGAGGGGAAATGGAAATGAGGGGAAGGACAAAGAGGGAGAGGTGGTATTTGACGTCTCAGCCAAATGGGCAATTGCTGATTTCTAAGTTCATTTCCACAATGGTGGTCTTGCTACTAGTCAACTATTACTATATCATGAATTGTAGCCATCTTAAGTTTTCATCTGTGCTTATGGAGCACAGGTAAACTGTGATGCTAAATTATTTCTAATTTAATTGAAGCTGCTTAGTAAGGCCAATACTTTTTGATCATACTCAGTGAAAGGCAAAGTTTGACTCTCATTAAAAAAAAAATAAAATCTACAAGCCTAGAACCAACTTAATGAGACTGAAAAATCCTTATTCATTCAGGAGTGGGTGACTTGGAATTTGACAGGCAGGCCAACATGTGAAATGAAATTATTGTTTCATGAAGTTACTTCATATAACTAGGTATAATTGCATGTAGATGTTTGTTTATATATTTGGGAAATTTAATATTTTTTTACTTGAAGCAAAATAACTGAACTATAATTTAGTCAGGTTCATCCCATTAAACTAAACAAATGACTATTAGAATTAACTTCTCCCCATTACCTATAAAAACTTCCTCAAATGAGGAAGAGGGGAGAATTTAGGAGAGCTTGTGGAAATGAATTTTGCATTTTAATGTATTGGAAATACTAAGGGATCTTCTTTGCATTCCTCAGTTTCATTCCTTATGTTCTTTATTAAGAAAACACAAGTGATAGGAATCTAAAGCCCACTGAGTTTTAAATATTTTTGGTGGCAAAATGGCAAATGATTATTTTATTTTTATTAGCTCTGGCTACTATCTGTAGATTTGGCATTGGTCATGAGTGATCACTTAATATTTAAAAAAAACAGTTTTATTTCTGTTGTTATGCTGTAGTCATAGAGTGATACAGGTTTTAATGGCAGGATAATTAAATTATAGTCATATAAGTTCCCAAGAAAATAGATGTCCCTTTAGAATTCATTTTTCTTCATGGCTTAAGTAAATTAAATCTTGTTTTTAACATTAAAAGGTCAAAAAAGGCTTCTATGACAATCCTGTTCAATTTGTTACTGCTCTTTGGGAATATATATATTGTTGAATCTGAATTTTGCCTGGAAATAATTTTATAGATAAAAAAAACACAGTATCACTTAATTTTGTCCTCCAGAGCAAACTTAGAAAACTGCTATAGCCAAAGAGATTTTTCTCAGAACAACAATGTTAGAGACAACATTCTTTTTAAAAAGGAACTTTCTCCCTAAAAAAATCTTTTAGATGGCATTATCCATATCCTTATTACTATAGGTTAAAAGTAGTACCCAAATAATACCAAGATAAATGATGTAATCATTTTTATTATGAATAATTTTGGTGTATCAGGACATGGCACATTAAGACTAATCAAAATCTGCCTCAAAAGAATTATTATCATCCATAACATTCATAACATTTTGTATTATTTTAATATAACAGACTAGTCTCTGAAAAGTAGTGTGCAAATCAAATTGTTCTAAATTGTCCTTGTGTCACCACCACTTGACACTGTACTTCATACTTGAGGATAGAAAGGAAACTTTATTTTCAACTGAGTCTTTTCTCACCTTGATTTATGACCATTTTTTAGCAGTGTTCCCAACTGAAGGGGTTGGCGGCATTTGGCCTTAATAAAAATCATTAGTAATGCAACAATAAATGATTTGGCAGAAATTTCTAGTAAAGTGTGCACAATAGTTCATTATTTTAAAACTTTAGCCTAAGCTCTTAGAAACTCTCTAAAGCAATGTTACAGGGAAAGTGTTAACTTTCTTTGGTAAGGAATTTTCTCACCTGAAAATTTCCTGTGCCCATTAAATCCTAGGTCTAATTTCTATCCCTAGTCTATTTTAACAATTCATCTGATACCTCTAATTAACTCCTTTCCCACTATTAATATATAACCAATTTTATTTTTCATGCTGTACAAAGATTGCCATATCCAGTCTTCCCACCTCCTCCTGGAAAAAAAATACTTACCATATGCATTCAAGATACTTCTGAGAAGTCCACCAGCTTGTGATCTCATTCATTTTTCAATTTGTATTTTCCAGCATATTTTAACCACCCTGCTCTGTGGTCACTCTTGCCCTGGAATCCCTTAGTATTGAGGTCTATATTTTGACTTAATTTGGGTGATCTTGTGCTTTATACAACTTTTCTTCTTCTTCTTTATCTGCAGCAGTTGCCATGAGAAAGTTGCAAATATTTTTATCAAGGATATGAATGTTTAGTAAGGCCACAATGGATTGTAGGGTGAACAGGAAGTCTTGGTGCTTCACTGACATTCATAAATGCTGAGAAACCTAGTCCTCCATCCTACTGGGAAGACCATCTCTGGCAGATTTTATGGACAAGAATCACATAGGATGAGATAGTATAAATGGGTTTCATTCTGTGCTAGTGGAGACAAGACATTAATTAGATCAAAGATCTAAAAAGTACTAAAAGCTAGAAAATACAACACAACTAAACTTAGCAAATATTTACTACACTGTGCTACAGGCTTCAGAAGGATACATGATGAGTAAGAAATAGCACTTAACTCAAGGAATTTACAATTTCATAGCAAAACGTAGACAAAAGCTATACCACAAGACCATAAGAAATAATTTTTAAGTGTTCTGGTGGTTCAGAGATCATATATAGATGAAGGAGTAATGATTTAAAAGTACATCATGGAGAATATAACATTGGAATAAGAAAAAACCCTCTTACCCTAAGGCATTTATCATTTATAATGATGAGACAGCTATACTTAGATGTTTATATGGGACATAAAGAAAGACAAAAATAAGATGTGGGGTTTCAGTAATAAGAGAAGAAAAAGAAATGGAAGGAACTAGAATTGGCAGTGAGGAAGCAAATACTCACTCTTTGCAGATAATATGACAATAAACAAAGAACCTGAGAAAATCATCTAAAAATCTACTTGAAATAATTAACAAATTCAATAGCAGGATATAAAATGAACACACATAAATCACCAACATTTTTATATATGAACAACAAAGCCCAATACCTATCAGATTGGCTAAGATGACAAAAAGGGGGGAAATAACCAATATTGGAGAGTTTGTGGGAGGATTGGGATGTTAATGTACTATTGGTGAGTTTGTAAACTGATCTAATGATTTTGAAGAGAAATCTTGAACAAAATCTGGAACTATGCCCATAAAGCTGGCTTATATCCAGAAGAAATGCCAAAAAATATATGAAAAGTAGCACATATTCCAAAATATTTATAATAGCTCTTTTTGTAGTGGCAAAGAATTGGAAATTGAAGGAATGCTCATCAATTGGGGAATGGCTGAACAAGTTATAGTATTTGAATGTTATGAAGTATTGCTGTTCTATAAGAAACCACGAATGTTCACACTCTAGAGAAAAATGGAATGAATAACTGATGCTTATCAAAGGGAGTAGAACCAAGAGAACATTGTACATCATCATAGTGAGTTGATCAACTTTGATGGATACAGTTCCTCTCTGCAATCCAGAGAGCTAGGGCTGTCCTGGGAGACCTGTCAATGCTATACACATCCAGTAGAAGAAAAACAAAACAAAGAAACACCTACAGAAACTTAATTCTATGTTCACTTTTTTAAAAGTTTCCCTTAGGTTTTTCTTTCCTATCAATTTTTTTCTTTTCCCTTAGTCCTAATTCTGCATGCAGAAAATGACTAATCTGTAAATAAGTCAAACACAAAAGTATATATGCAATGTTCACCAGACTATTGGGCAGGGAGTTTGGAAGAAAATTATGCAACTTGTAAACAAGCATATGCATCTGGATGAATTTTGAAAAAAATTTCGTAACATATAATTGGAAAAATAAAATAAAATGTCAATTGGAAAAATTGATTATTGTGTTGAATAGTGTGAAAGACTCATGTAGTTGGCTTATAAGCATTTTAAAACTAACTCATGCCATAAAAATAGTAATAAGGAGCACCTAGGTGGTACAGTGGATAGAGCACCAGCTCTGGAGTTAGGAGGACCTGAGTTCAAATTCAGACTCAGAGCTTTGATACATAGAAGCTGTGTGACCTTGGGCAAGTCACTTAACCCCATATCCACACCAATAATAATAACAATAACTAATATTTATATAATACCTACTATATACTAGTGATGTACTACATTCTTTCCATATATTATTGAGCTTCAAATAATCCTAAGAAGTAGGTGCTGTTATTATCCCCAATTTACACTTAAGAAAACTGAGGCAAACAGAAGTTAAAAGTCCTGCCCAGGGCCCTACAGTCAGTAAGCACCTGTGGCCACATTTGATCTCAGATTTTACTAACTTCAGTCCTAGTGCTCTCTCCACAGAATAGGGGTGTTAAATTATCGATATAATTAATTTCATTTGCTAAATTGAATTTGTTCATGTCAAACGTACTATCTCTGGTCAATACACTGATCTAAGTATATCGATGTAATACTTCTGAATCTAAAAATATCCATTTGGAAGAGGAAGACAGCATGTATTGAGAGGACCTATGTTTAGAGTCCAGCTCTTCTGTCTTGAACTATAGGCAAGATACCTCTCCTTACCAGGGAAGCTTCAACTTCTTCTATTTAGAAACCAAGTACAGCACATCACCTAGACTGTCAAGTGGGTGCTTGGTAAATGGTTGATGATTTTGACTTATCTGAAAAATGATAGCAATGGATCATAGATAGAACTGGAAGAGACTTCAGAGGTTATTATGTCCAGCCCTTCATTTTCCTAAGACACTGAATATGCCTGCCTGATATCAAAATAAACCAATGCTTAGATTAATTCAGTCAACTAATTATTACATTCTAAGAAAAACAGTCAAATTTATAATCTAGCATCAAGGGAGATCAAAATATATAGATAAATTTCAGATATATATATATATATATATATATATATATATATTTTTCTCTTCCTCACCTTCCTTTCTTTTTTTATCCTTCTTTTCTCCTACTTAACATTTCTTACTTCCTTTCTTCCTTCTTTTCCTCTCCTTTCCTTTCATTTAGAGATTGTAGTTTGTGACCATGCCTGGCCTAAATATTGTTTAATTGCTTGAGCTGTCATCAATTAAGCATAACATTTTTCTAGTCAGAGCCTAGGCCTATTCAGCCATAATCTTTCTTATCATATATACTACAAATAAGGTCTTTATTTCATAAAGTCCAACATTTTCATTGAAACTTTTAAAATCCTTGAATTTAGGACTTTACTTCAGTTTCTGATCACAGTACATGAGGACACAGACAATCTCTTATGCATGACCAAGGATTATCCCATATAGTTTAAAAATATTTTTCTCCTTAGAGAGGAAGAAGCCAACTTTTTTCCTCCTTCCTAGTTAAATTGATCAGGAGACTAAACTGAGGGCAGTTAGACCTTTGAGATCTTCTGATGGATGATCTGACATGAATATCATTCCAAAGTCTAATTTCAGTCAAATAATGAATTCTGTATTTCCAATCATTAAAGTTGAAATTATAATGGATAGTATACTGCTCCTGTGATTTAACTCTTTGAAGGTCATAATAGATACACTATTAAATAATGCAGACCAGACAGTGCTAACTTAATAAAACTGAAATGTCACTTTGGCATGAATTGATTTTCTTATCTAAGGGTCACTTTAGCTTACAAATCAAAAATGCCTTATGTTCACACATGTTAAAGGAGGCTGCCTTTTCCTGAGTTCATTCAAAAGTGCAGATTGATGGGAGTTGGTTTGTATTGGGTCAGTATCTAATGGCCTCTTCTTTGCGACCTGAATTATTCATGAGCATCAGGGTGTTTTATGTGGTTTAACATTCCTGAAAGGTGAGGATGACCAAGAAAATGCTGCCAGCTGCAAAGTCAAGCCTTTGTTGACAATAGTTCCATGGAAAGAAATATTAAGAAGTCACAAAAAGAGACATGGGGAAATATATGAAGTGATGAGAAATAAGAAAGCAGAACCAGATGAATTTGTAACCTTATCTATAATAATAAATGGAAATCACTCAAAAACATCTGAATTCAGGTAAAAACAAAGATGACCAATGTTGGTTCCAAAGAACAGGTGTTAAAAAAACAATTCCTTTCTGTCATTAGAAAGTGAGGTCAAGGGGCGGCTGGGTGGCATAGTGGATAAAGCACCGGCCTTGGAGTCAGGAGTACCTGGGTTCAAATCCGGTTTCAGACATTTAATAATTACCTAGCTGTGTGGCCTTGGGCAAGCCACTTAAACCCATTTGCCTTGCAAATACAAAAACCTAAAAAAAAAAAGTGAGGTCAGATGTAGTCAATTTTTCAGTTAGTTTTTGTTTTTGTTATGAATTTAGGCAGGTAGGGAGATTAATGGATAAAGTAGATGAATGAGAGTTAGGGAAACCTGCTTCAAAATTCTAAGATACTTAGAAACTGTGTGACTCTGGGCAAATTCCTTAATTTCCCAGTCTCAGTTTCCTTACCTATTAAAATAAGGGTTTTAATAATAATACCTATTTCATAAAAGTTTTGTGAAGCTAAATGTATATAAATTATTTTACAAACTTTAAAACACTACAAATGTTAGCCATGTTATTAGGAAGAGTTCTACTTGTACGAAGGTATATTGGGTAATGTTGCATTAAGATAAAGGCATTAACAAAATATTTTTAAAGGATAAAAGGGCTGACTCTATAATTTTGTTGTTCAAGAATATAACTGTAACAACGATACTTGAAAAAAGTAAGCTATATAACCTGGGATTTGGATTGGGGTTTTTAATTTGTTTTGTTTTGTTTTTGTTTTTGTTGTTAATTTTTTATACAGAGATATTGATTTAGATGATTTTGTAGATTTTAATAGACCTTCACAGGGAATTATGCTCAAATTAAAATATTGTTAACATGAAATTTTTCCTGTCTCTTTATATCTGGAATCAGTATATCTGTAACAATTAATTTAGGAACTAAGAACTTGCCTTTCACTAGGTTTTTCCTAATGATTTCAGTCTAGGTGTTGTCAAGTAGCTCCTCTCTCAAATGGTCCTTATTCTGGGAATCATTTTCAACTCTCTTTTTCTAGATAGATAAAGATAGATAGATAGATGATAGAAGATAGAAGATAGATAGATAGATAGATAGATAGATAGATAGATAGATAGATAGATAGATAGATGATAGATAGATGTGTGTGTGTGTGTGTGAGAGAGAGAGAGAGAGAGAGAGAGAGAGAGAGAGAGAGAGAGAGAGAGAGAGAGAGAGAGAGATTCATAGTTCTTGCATGCTCCTGGGCTCATTCAGAAGCCACCACCTTAGTTCAAACCTTTACCACCTTGCAGCTGGATTATTGTAATAGCTTTCAAGGGTTTTTTGTTTGTCTTTCCCCAACTTGTGTTTCTCTCCATTCCAATCACCCTCCCACGTTCCATTTGGCCATTAAGAGAATGGATTTCCTAAACCATAGATCTGACCAATTCATCTCTCCCTAATCTCTGCACAGTAAACTCTAAAGACGCCCTATTGCTCTCAGAATCAAGTAAAATGCCCTTTGGTATTTAGTGTTTAACAAGACCTGGTTCCATCCTGCTCTTCCAATCTTCTTATGTTTAACTCTGTCTACGAACTCTTTGAGCCAGTCTTACTGGTCTACTTGCTGTTCCTTGAACATATATGAATATGATCTAGTCAAA
The DNA here is from genome assembly GCF_037893015.1 of Macrotis lagotis. Lineage (NCBI taxonomy): Eukaryota > Metazoa > Chordata > Mammalia > Peramelemorphia > Peramelidae > Macrotis > Macrotis lagotis. The sequence continues at coordinate 133,172,650 of NC_133661.1, read as the reverse complement.
ATCAACATTATGTTTTCAAATCATGGATCAATCAGTCCCCACAATGTAATGCTTATGCCTATCATGCTGAGGTTCAATATTGAGTAACTAAATAATTGTGCATTTTTGTCACATTGGAGAAGAGGTTTATGTCTATGTTTCAATAGTCATTAATATTTCACAAATATTAGACTAGATTAGCAAGAGAAAACATAAAATGTTTGGGATTATGATTTATTCAAAGTTCTCAGTAATGAAAACAGCACTATGATTTAAATGTCTATCAGTCATTTAACAAGAAAGAGGGGGGGGGGGGAAAACTTGCTCAGGTCTCACTTGGGAACTCTAAAATAGCTGTTTATTTCTCTTGCAATTCCAGTCACTTGTTATTACATTTAGACACACACAAATTGCTAATAAATGTCAAGCTAAGTACAGACTTTTTCCTTCTTTTAAAGAAAGTTTAAAAGTTTTTTTTTTAACTTAACTTCTGACAGTGTCATAAGAATCTATACTTTCTCAATGATAAGGATCTAAAACATTCCCACAAAGTATAAGCTTCAGACACAACTATATGTCCCACCTTTCCCTAGTGCACAACATACTAGATGTGTTCATTTGGGGTTGCCACTAGAAATGGCTAAGAAGTATAAATCATTTTGCTTTTCTATCAATTTCTCATTACCACTTGATCGAAAAAGAGGAATTTTGAAGGACTAATTTATGTTTAAAGCTTAATTTTCAAATGCTATAAAAAAGAAAGCAGGAAAGAGGCATGTAGATGGAAGAGAGAGAAGGAAGGAAGGAAGGAAGGAAGGAAGGAAGGAAGGAAGGAAGGAAGGAAGGAAGGAAGGAAGGAAGGAAGGAAGGAAGGAAGGAAAGGACGGAGGAACCCAGAGGAAAAATAGAATATGATGCAACCAGAACTAAATCAGAGAAAGAATAGAAAATGAAAGATGAAAATGATGGCTCTGAAGGGCCCTCAGGGGAAAGCAGCACATCAAAATAGATCCATACACATAGCTATATATTGTATATATTTAGTGATGGGGCAAACAATGCTACAAGAAGAAACAAAGTGTCAAGAGATAGGCTCCCCAAAGACATGATGGGTCATTAATTATAGTGAAGAATAAAGAGCTTCATCAGCAATTCCATCTAAGATGATCTGAGAGGACTTGACAGCTCTCATCATTTCCTACCAAGTCAACACCAGGACACTCTGGAGAATAAAAACACAGACTTTAGCTTAAGATGCATAAAGAAAAACTAAGCCACACTGGCAAACTAAAGGTTCTTTTTCAAAGATGATCATATACTATCTGGCAGATTTCTATTCTTGTAGTCCTACACCTCATAACTAAAAGAAACTATTTTTCTAGCAATTACTTTTTACCAGTTTTCTAAACATATGTCAGCAGTAGCAAACTCTCTTTTCATTGACGTCATGATTAACCCCAGCAGACATTTGTGCAAGTATACACAAGAATTTACTAAAAAAATACATTCTTCAGTGAAAGCTTTCTTGATGTATAGGAATTACATATACAAACTCAGTCAATGACTTAAATTTTACTGTTACATAAAGCACATACAAGTTAAGTCTTTGTCAAACTACCAGTTTTGACAAAAGTCAGACAATTAATCAATAGAAGCAAAATTTGAACTCAAAATGTGAGTTAAATACTCTAGCCACTATACTATAGTCTCTTTCTGAAGAGTAGTAATTTCCATTAATAATATGCATCAAAGTTCAAAAATTATTTGTTAATATTTAATTTTTTTGGCTATATCTTACCCAACTTTTAACCTTGGTCATCTAGAACAATTTTTTGTGACCCAGTCTCATAGACTTCATCTGCTGGACAGAGATTATGCAATATGCAAATATGGCAAAAATAGCAAAAAATCACTTTCATAAATGCAAATTCTTGCTCATGCTATGCAGGCATTCTAATACAGAAAGCTATTTCTCCTCTTTTCTAAAGGCTACTAATTTGGGATAGCTAAAATCCCCTTCAAACCAGCTCAGCTTAATGAAGAGATTAGACATGCCAATGAGCCATCATTCTCTCTTTGCCCAGCTTTGCCACTCACAAATCAATCTGTTATTATGCATCCCTTTCTTTCCTTTTTAGGTAAAAGAAAGCTAATTCCATTGCTCTATAAAATGCTTTGAAGATACTGAGGTGAAGGACATGTCACAACAATGAATAGCCATGGTACATCTGATGATTCTATTATTAATTTCAGCTCTTAAGGCACTGCTGAAAGTTAAGCAACCTCAAAGAAAAAATATTTTACATTAACATTAGTTTAGAGAAGAGTTTCTATCCTTGGATCCAAGAATCTGTATGCTTGTTTGTGTATGTATGTGTGTACACATATATAAATATATATAGGTACACATACATGTATTGGTAAATATATTACTATAATTTGTTTCCTTTGTAATCTTGTTATTTTGTTTTATGTATTTAAAAATATTATTTTGAGAAGAGATCCATAGACTTCACTAGAGTGTCAAAGGGATCCAGGACGCAATAAAAGTTTAAGACCTAGGTGGCTAGGTGGTGTAGTGGATAAAGCACTGGCGTTGGAGTCAGGAGTACCTGGGTTCAAATCTGGTCTCAGACACTTAATAATTACCTAGCTGTGTGGCCTTGGGCAAGCCACTTAACCCCATTTGACTTGCTAAAAAAAAAGTTTAAGACCTGATTTTTGTCAAGAATATCAGACTTCATCAATGCAGTGAGGGACTGTGATGTCAAAAGCAATGGAAAGGACCTAATTCTCTCATCTTCCCTTCCAATCTTTTTTCCCTTTTAAAAAAAGGGGAAACAAATTTAACCTCTGGGGTCTTGCTTTCCTCATGTGTAAGATGAGAGTTTTGTAATATATAAAAACAACATTCCCTTCAAACACTTAAAATTTGAAAAAAAAGAGGATGAAAGCAAAGGATGGAATCCTTTTTACCCACTCAGAAGTAATGGAAAGAAATGAAAGTTCTTAAGAGTAAATGGGAAATCATCCAAATCCCAGCTCTTTGAAAAAAGTAACAGCTGGTAGTTTGAGACAGGACAGTGGGAATCCCTTCTCTCCCTCCCCAGATATAAGTAGACTAAGGGAGTGTTTGTGTGATGTTATGGAAAGTAAAAAAAAATGGAGAAAAATGAAGAAAGGAATAGAGCTCCATAAATCAAATTTTTTATTTTTAAATATGAAATGTTGGTACTGAAAAGTTCCTTTCATCATCATAGATATCACCTGGTGCAGTATCTCCTATTTTTACATGTAAAGAAAAAAAGGCTAGTGGTAGATATAGGATTAGAATCAAAATTTCTTTCCAGACAGTTAATTATTCTTTCAATGCTATGAAGTTGCCAATTATAGAATACTATAAAAGAAGCAAGGAGAAAAAAAATCCATGCTTGACTGAATGAATTTTTAAGCATCCCACCACGAGGCAGAGACCATGCAAAAGACTAGCACCTAAGCAGCATAAATAAAGGTCAAAATTAAACCAAAGAAACATGTACTTTGGCTGTCTGGAGTTATGCTTTGTTTTTTGGTTTTTTTGTTTTTTTAGTCTTGAAGGATATCTGGATATGAGGCAGGTTTGTGCATCTCTGTAAATCTTATATTATTGTTCATCTGCCTTTGACATAAAGCAAATAGCTCAGCACAGCAGTAAGTAAAACTGCCTAACACTTTCTTCTACATGTGCTACTGGTCAGAGTATTTCATATATTATTCAGATCACAGCTTGCTGCAGCGATTTCAAAAAGGTCTTAGAAGAAACCTTTCCTGTGATTACAAGCAAAATGGAAATTTTAGCCCTTTTAATAAAGAAGAGAAAAGCTACTAAAAATCTTCGAGTTTCAATGAATGATGTGCTAAAGAAGAGATATCCAACAGTTTTGTGAAAATGATAATTCTAGTCACCTGATAATACGCACCTAAGAGAAAACATTGCCATCTTAAAAAATACTCAATTGAACAAACATTCAGCATTCATCTTATCAAGAGTTGGCTTTATGCAATGCTAGCATAGGTAATAGTCTATATCCTTTAACTTCAGAAGTTTTGGGAATTGCCACTTTCCTTCAAAATGTCTTCTCTATCCTCTAGTTAATGTATGGAATTCTACAAGCAGTGTTCTACTATTCTAAGCCCTGTAAAACTGTCAATGCACTTGAGAAAGATAGATATGTGATCAGTGTGAATAAATTCCCAGATCTTTTCCTGGCAATAGGCTTTTTGCAATGCAGCAGTGGTCCTCAAAATTTTTGGTCGCAGACTACTTTATATTCTCAAAAATGATTGAGGATGCCCCTTCCTGCACAGAGCTCTTGTTTATCTGTTATATTGATAAATATTTGCTATATTAGAGTTTTAAACACCAGCATATTATGAAAAGAATTTTCACCTCCTAATCCCACTGAAAAGTCCTGGGTAACTGCTTTAACAGAGAACAAGACCACTAATTAGAAATAGACACAGAAGAGACATAATGAGGATATTGACAACAACTTATTACAGAAATTTACCTCACTCTTATCCTGCCAGATATGACCAAAGATTGGTTCCTTCCTTCCTTTCCTTCCTTTCCTTCCTTCCTTCCTTCCTTCCTTCCTTCCTTCCTTCCTTCCTTCCTTCCTTCCTTCCTTCCTTCCTTCCTTTTTTTATACGTTTACTTATTTTATACAGAGAATATTGTAATTTTCTTTTTGAACTTTAGAGTATTTCACCTCTTCTTTAAAGTAGAGAACTGAAAAGGACAAACAACAAATTTAGATAGTCAATTTAACCAATCAACTAACTCTCTTCTTTCATCAAGTTATTGTTTTGCAGTCACTTTCAGTCATTTCCAATTCTGCTTGACCCCATTTTGCCTTAGCAAATATACTGAAGTGATTTGCTGCTTCCTTCTTTAGTTCATTTTACAGATGAAACAGAGTGAAGTCACTTTCATAGAGCCATACTACTAGTCAATATAAGTCACTGATCCTTTTCAAGGAAGGATGAGCATAACAACAATACAGGTAGTGTCTAAGACTGAATTTGAATTCAGGAAGATTCTAAGTCTGACACTCTGCACCCTAGCTACCCTTTCATCAAGTGGATTAAAATAAATGCTGTGTTTACATTCTAAACTCTTTTCCTGAAGACCCAGAGTACTCCATTTCCACTTTTTAAATATTTATTCATTTTTTTCATCCATATGCGCATGTATATTTTTCAGTTACAAAATTTCCTTCCATCCTCCCTTCCCACCCCACCTCCCCTCAGTGGCGAATAGTCAGGTCAACATTGTACTTACATATTTTTGATAAACATGTTTACAGATTAGTCATTTTGGGTATAAGGAATTAGGATTAAGGGAGAGATACATAAGAGATAATTTTTATAAAGTGTTCATCAGATTCTGAAAGGTTGGGGTTTTTTGTTTTGTTTTGTTTTTCTTCCTCTGGAATGGGATAATATTGTCCATAGCTGGTCTAAAATGGTTGTCTTAGGGGGCAACTAGGTGGCACAGATAATAGAGCAGCAGCCCTGGAGTCAGGAGGACCTAAGTTCAAATTCAACCTCAGACACTTAATAATTATCTAGCTGTTTGACCTTGGGCAAGTCACTTAACCTTAAAAAAATTAAGAAATTTAAAAAAAATAATTACAATAAAATGGTTGTCTTAGATCTCTGAACTGCTGAGACAAGCTTCTTCCATCTAGGTTGTTCATCTCATTAATGTTGTTGTTGATCTGTACATTGTGCCCTTGGTTCTGCTTCCTTAGCTCAGCATCAGATCTTGGAAGTCATTCCATGCTTCTCCAGAGTCTGAACATTTATGGTTTCTTATAGAACAATAATATCCCATTCATGTACCACAACTTGTTTAGTCATTTCCCAATTGATTGGTATCTCCTCAATTTCCTATTCTTTTGCCACCACAAAAGAGCTGCCATTATTATTTTGGAACATGTGAGAATTTTCTGATGCTTTATGATTTTTCTGGATATATACCTAGAATTGTTGGATTCAATCACCAGCAATTCATCAATGTCCCAATCCTCCCACAACCTCTCCAACACTGATCATTTTCCCTTTTTCTCATCTTGGCCAATCTGATAGGTGTGAGGTGACAACTCATTGTTATTTTAATTTGCATTTCTCTAATCAATAATGATTTGGAGCATTTTTTCATATGATTATATATAACTTCGATTTCTTCTTTTGAAAAACCATCTGTTGATATACTTTGATCGTTTATCAATTGGGGAATGACTTGTGACCTTATAAATTTGATACAATTCTCTATATATTTTAGAAATGAGACCTTTTTTTTATCAGAGCTCCTAATTGTGAAGATTGTTCCAAGCTTTCTGCTTTCCTTGTGATTCTGGCAGCATTGATTTTATTAGTGCAAAACCTTTTTAACTTAATATAGTCAAATCATTCATTTTGTAGTTTATAATGTGCTCCAATTCTTGTTTGGTCATAAATTTCTCCCCCTTCCATAGATCTGATAGAGTATTTCTTGGTCTATTAATTTATGGTGTCACCCTTTATTTCTAAATCCTGTACCCTTTTTGACCTTATTTTGGTATAGGGCATGAGCGAAGAGAGTCTATGCCTAGTTTTTGCCATACTATTTTCCAGTTCTCCCAACAATTTCTGTCAAATAGTGAGTTCTTATCCCAGAAGTTGTTGTCTTTGGGTTTGTTAAATGCTATAGTCATTTATCAAGGTTACTTTTGAACCTATCCTAATCCACTGATCCATTACTCTTTTTCTTAACCAGTACCAGGCAGTTTTGATGACTGTCACATTATGGTATAATTTTAGATCTGATAGAGCTAGGCCACCTTCCTTTTCATTTTTTCCTCAGTCCCCTTGCTGTTCTTGACTTTTTGTTACTCCAGATAAGATTTTTTTTCCAGTTTGGTAGTTACTTGGTTGTTTGATTGGTATGGCACTGCATAAATAATTTAATTTGGGTAGAATTGTCATTTTTATTATATTAGCTTGACCTAATCATAAGCAATTGACATTTTCCCCAGTTATTTAGATCTGACTTAATTTGGGTGAGAAGTGCTTTAAAATTGTGTTCAAACAGTTTCTGGGTTTGTCTTAGGGGGTAGATTCCAAAGTTCCATTTCCATTTTTGAAGGGCTTAAATTTATTTCATTAATGGTCAACTAAATCAAAAAAAAAAAGGGAGCACAATTTGGGGGAGATTGTAAAGATACTAGACCTCAGGGGGCAGTTAGGTGGTGCAGTGGATAGAGTACCAGCCCTGGAATCAGGAGTACCTGAGTTCAAATCCGGCCTCAGACACTTAATAATCTGCTAGCTGCGTGGCCTTGGGCAAGCCACTTAACCCCATTTGCCTTAAAAAAAAAGATACTAGACCTCTGAGGAGTCACCCAGTTTAGAAAGTCTTTGAGAAGTTTATTCAAAGAATCCATAATCACAGCCCTAAAATCATAAATTTTAGGGCATGTGAACAATTGTGTAGGTGGATCATTCTATATGTTATATAGGGTTCAGTAGTGCTTCTACCTCTGGGGTCTCTGAGCAAGCTATGGAGACTAAAGTAGTCAATCGCTACACTTACAGTCTAACATTACATTCTAAATCAGTGTAAATGGTTGGGCAAAAGGGTACAAGACAGTTTAAATGCCTTTTTTGTTCACTGAGCAATACCAGAAAAAAACTCTTGAGCTCAACTTAGCCTTAGCCCATATGTATTGTACTGAGAGTTTAATATTGCTTGTTCCAGATAATCCTGCTTTGCAGTGCAAGTACTTTTGAGAGAAGTCACTTCTGTAGTTAACCCTTTACCAGATCATGTTTCTATGAGAAATGAGAGATTTGACTAAGCTCCTGAGAAATACTCAAAAGAGTGGGACAAAAGCAAGGGCAGATTGGTCCCTGACATCAGAGGCAAATGTGCCCAATGTCACTATTTATTCCATATTTAAATTTGTAAAAAATTCAAATAACTCCACAGGAGCAAGGCTTAAAGTCTAGTTTAGTATGATAGATGAAATATTTTGAGCTTGGCCTCAGGACAACTGAATATTAGTCCTTACTGCCACTAAGTAAATATGTAAGCTTGGACAAATCATTTAGTTTGGGGACTTGGGAGGGGCTGGGGTGGGTAGGGTTTCAATTTCCCAAGTAATGAAAGATTTCTTCTTGATATTTCAATATTCCATGACTTTTCCCCCTATGCCATATTGCCTAATGTATTGATGTGTACATAACAACATGCAAAAAAAGAAGGAAAAATACAACCACCTTATTAATTACATTCGCCAGGGAGTCCCTAATCCCCCCCACACACTAAACACAAAATAATAATTTCATCCTATCTTCTGGAATTATTTAGTTTAAGCCTTTGATCCCTATTAAAATTCAAATAAACTGGAAATGTTGTACTCAAAGTAGCTATTTACACCTTGCATAATGAAAGCCAGGAGAGGGTATTGATAGGAAGTGGAGAGAGAGAGAAGATGAAACATGGGCTACCTAAAAAGTGCCTATGTTCAAGAGCCAGTATCCGATGGGGATATCCTGGCCCAGAGACAAGAACACTTTGGACTGAGTTATTTGTGAAAAGGCTCAAGTTAATGGATAAATCTGGGCTTGCTGTTAGAAAGGTAGCTCTGGGAGGAAGAGGAAGAGTTAGAGCAGGGCAGGAAGAGAATATATCGACCATCAAATCGGGAGCAGGAGAGATCCCAGCAAACCAACAGCTTTTTAGTGGGCCCTGTTCTCAGGTGCTGGCAATTCAGTCCGGCAAGAGAGAGTCATTAAGCACAAGCCATATATGCTCCAGACACTATCCAAAGTAAACCCTGGGGATACAATAAAGGAAAAACATAGTCCCTGCTCTCCAGGACCTCACAGTCTACGGGGAGGCAACATGCACACAACGAGGTAAAAACCATACTCTGCGGGATATATTGTAGATAATTAACAGAGGGAGGCAGATCCCCGAACAATGAGGGAATCAGGATTGTGTTCTCAACAGCAGTGGGATTTTAGCTGGGAATTGAGGCAGCCAGGAGGAAGAATATTCCAGCCATAGAAAAGAACCAGTGAAAATTCTGGGAGTGAAAAGGAGTGGATTTTTTTCCCTTTAGAAACAGCAACAGCCTGTGTCTGGAACATGGGCATTTGAAAGATGGTAATGTGTAATAAGCCCTGAAAAGAGCCAAGCCGTGAAGGATTTTTAAATGTCAGCTGAGGCATTTGTATTTTATCCTAGAGGCAATAAAGAGTCACTGAAGCATTTTTAAGAAGGGGGGGGGGGAAGATTCTGCAGTTTTATACCGTGCCTTTAGAGTCTCAAAAGAACTGCTTGAGAAGTGAAAGGCAGCATGGTGGAAGGGGAAGGATACCAGTCTAGTAAGCTGAAAAGCTGAAATTTTGGTTCTACCTATATGGGATCTGATGGGTCACTTAACATTTCTGGGGCTTTACTGCCTCTCATGTTGGAGAGGCCTCAGTGATGGAGATGGACTAAATCATTTCTTAGATTTCTTGAATTGGTATAATCTAATGAAATATATTTTTAAAATAATTCCATTGGATCCATTGGTTATAAGGTTCTATGTGGCCACAGCTAAACAGAATCTATTGTGTTCTACAAAAAGTTTCTATATTTGGGATCCACAGAATTTATGTACTTTAATTTCAGAAATAGGAAACATAATAAGGCTACTGATGAAAAAGAGTGCTCAATTTTCTACCAAACAAAACCTATTCCCCTAGACATGGAATTTTTTATTATCTTTCCAATGACAAATTGATTCACTGTACAGGATTTCATAATATTTGAAATTAGGAACAAGGCATTAAAGTTCACAAACTGATTAACATAATTACTATTCATTTCATCTTGATTGCTTTAGCAGGAACTCCTGATTAAATCTGTCTGCCCCTGTAATTCCTGAAGATTTTTTCTGATAATTTTTTTGCTGTGCTTAGAATTTGAAGAGAGTAATTCTGGTATGGAAGACGGTGCACTGAAAATCAGAAGCCCTGAATTTTTGTTCTGAATCAGCAATTGCTACCCATAGGATATGATTCATATCTCTTTTCTGTACCCCAGTTTCCCTGTATGGAAGTTCTATAAGGTTCCTTTATCACATATGTAGTAATGAATCATTCTAATTTTTAACACCTAACTTCTTTAATAATTATAATACTAGTCACATTTTGACGATAACCAGATATTTACAAACTGCTTTCCCAACCACAAGCATGTTAATAAGTTATTATGAGTGTTATTTTCTCTGTTTTACAAATGAGGAAACTAAGGCTTAGAAAAGATGTGATTTATTTGTATTCAAGCAGCTAGGGTCAGAGATAGAGTACACAATCCAGATCTCCTAACTCTCAGCCACAACATCTTAATTATTTCTATTTCCTCAGCTATTTTTTCTTTTTACATGATATATTTAAGAATCATGCAACTGGAACTTTCAAGAAAGAATCAGTACTATCCCAGCATATTGAATCGTTTTTAATGGTAACAATTTCTTTCCAAGTTGACATAGATTCATAAATAACTTTTCTTTGGGCCATATTGTCTTTTGCTCCATTTCTCCATGTTGTTCCCAAGAATAGCATGAGGAACTTTGCCTTACTTTTCTAAAATTTAAATTGTATCTACAGAATTCCCTTTTCTACTAGTCTGATAAGAAATGAGATAAGATTTGCATGATATTCTCCCTCAAAGCCTCTATGGCTAGAAGCCCTGTGGCAAATATAGAATTTTCAAATTGTTTCGGGGGAGTCAGGGAGGTTCAATTTCAGTTTCATATTTCCATCTAAGGATAGTCCAATTTCAAAGTAGGATGAATCTGAGAGAACAATAGAGGAGTAAGGAAACAAAAATCTGCCTAGTACTTAGACTCCTGCCACTGCTTAGGGTATGATCCCAGACAACCTCAGGGAATTTCTGGTTCTTGACAGAGACTATGTGGTTCAATAGGAATAGAAAAATGGATAGTGACTTACTGGGTATATTTTAGATGCATTCTATTCATATAAAATCATGAATTACATTGTTGTTTCTTCCCACCCACCCTGTCCCCCAGAACACTTGCCACTGAACAGGCCTGCCACCCATTAAGACCCTGAACCTTCATGTTCTTCTCCCTCCAATCTACTTTTCAAACGTTTATCTAGGAGACAACCATAATAGCAGAACTTTATACATGAGAAGGGCAGGATGGTGGGAGATCTGTAAGGGGAATAATCAATGGTAAAGGAGAAATTTTCTGAGTGCTCCTCCCCTCCCAAGAACAAACCCTTACTCATGTTTTAAAGGGGAGTACTAATATTTGCACTACCTACCTCAGAGAGTGGTTGGGAAGAAAGTGCTTTGTCAGCTGGAAAGCACTATAAAAAGTTGAGCTTAACAGAAACATACTTTCACAGGTACCCACAAAATCCCCGAACTTCTAGTGAAAGTCACAGGTACAAGAGATAAATAATAAATGAATAACTAGAAATGAATATGTAGTTTATGCTCTTACAGTTTATAGTTCCGTCTTAGAGACCACCTATTCTAAACCATTTAGTTAATAGATGAGACTGAGGCCCAGAATGGTGGCAACGTGCCCAAAAACTATCCAGCTAAGTAAGACACTGGACCTAGTCTTAAGATATTGGAGTTTTAGGCTTGGCTTTTCCACTAAAATGATCCTAGTCTCAAATCAATGTCTTTGTCCTTTAGTTGTCTTTGTTCCTGAATTGTAGGTAGGATCACAGCCTTGCACACAGTAGAAGCTGAATAAATATTTGATGAACAAAAATGGATGAATGATCAAATATTTTGCAGACAGATAACTCTTTCTTATAATGCTCATGGAATCTGAAATAATAAATCTTATCCTACTATTACCAGAGAGGAAATTGAAGTGGACAAAGAGGTGATTAGCCCTAACTGCCCATACAGATAGGGCATCACATGAAACTGGGGATTCTTACTTATAGACCATATGCAAATTATCAGAAACTTCTTTTATTGGGAGTGAAGCAGAAAGGGCATACTCTTTCAGGTTTAGAACTTAGCAGTATCTCATGATCTAACTCTCTGTTTCTTGTTATTCTATTATATAAATAAAATATATTTTATTTATATATTTTCTCTTATATAAATAAAAGATCTTTTTTTTACTTTCCTTAAGGCACTGAATCATGGACACGGAAAATTATATCTATGTGAACAAATTATAAGAAAATGATGATAGGCCTATTAAAAAAAGTATACCTTAGTATTTCTAGCAACTGTAATTTAATGGATACATTACTGCCAGCAGTCTCTAACCTGAATATTACTACAAGTAAACATGTGATTTTTTTTAAAGTTATTTTTAAGAAATGATACCCCTTACAAAATGAATGATTCTGACTATATTACATTTTTTTAAAATACACTAATAATATCAGTGCTGCAAAAATTAGGAGGAAAGCAGAAAGATGAGAAACAATCTTCACAACTAGGAGTCCCAATAAAGGTCTCATTTCTAAAATATATAAAGAATTGCATCAAATTTATAAGGTTACAAGTCATTCCTCAGTTGATAAATGGCCAAAGGATAATGAATAGACAGTTTTCAAATGAAGAAATTAAAGCTATATATATATATATATAATCATATGAATAAAATGATCCAAATCATTATCCATTAGAGAAATGAAAATTAAAATAACAATGAAATATCACCTCATACTTATCAGATTGGCCAAGATGAGAAAAAGGGAAAATGATTAATACTGGAGAGGTTGTGGAAGTATTGGGACATTGATGCATTGCTGATGGAGTTGTGAACAGGTCCAACATTCTGGAGAGCAATATGGAAATAAGCCCAAAGTGCAAAAAAACTTTTCATTTTCTTTGACCCAGGAATTCTGATTCTAGGTCTATATCCAGAAAAAAATCTTACAAAATGGGAAAAGTCCTACATGTTCCAAAATATTCATAGCAGCTCTTTTTGTAGTGACAAAGAATTGGAAACTGAGGAATTGCCCATCAATTGGGGAATGGCTAAACAAATTATGGTACTTTATTGTTCTATAAGAAACCATAAATGGTCAGACTCTAGAGAAGCATGGAATGATTTACAGGATCTGATGATGAGCAAAGGGAGAAGAACAAAAAGAACAATATACACATTAACAGCAACATTGTGAGGGTCAACCTTGATCGAAGCAGCTCCTTTCAGCAGCTCGCAGAGCTGGGACAACTGTATTAGACAAACAATGGACAATGTTATCCCCATCTAGAAAAAGAAAAACAAAACAAAATAGCAACCCTTCAGAATCTGATGAACACTTTATAAAAACTGTCTCTTATGTATCTCTTTCCCTTAATCCTAGTTCCTCATACTGAAAATGACTAATTTGTAAACATGTTTATCAAAAATATTTATGTACAATGCTAACCTATTTGCCACTGAAGGGAAGGATGTAGGAAGGGAGAGCGGAAGAGAATTTTGTAACTTAAAAATATACATGTATATATATATATACATATATATATATATATATTTTATATATATATATATGGATGAAAAATAAATTTAAAACACACACACAATAAATGATATACCTACTGCCATCCAAGTGATCAGTCTCTAAATTCTGACTGGTCTTCAGACTACAGATGATGACTACTATGACAGTCTATGATTTGGCCACTCCATTAAGCCCTACTCAGACGATTCATTGTAATATGAAGGTGACTCTGAGTTTTTGAAAACTTTGCTGTCTAAATACAAGCTTTGAAAAATCCTACCAAACTGGAAATGCTTCTCTTATAAGCTTGATGATGATTGGAAGGATTAGTTGTTTTAAAATTTCTATAATCCCTGGTTCGTACAGAAACTCTAGAATTCATTGTCTCCAACTCTTCTCATTCAAAAGAGTACTCTATTTAAACTATCCCATTCAAAAAGTTGTCTCTTAGTTTTGGAGATCTTTTTAGGAAGACATTCCAACATCCCTTGACAATTCATTCCCATTGTGGTATACTAGACTAAAACCCAAGGCAAATTGTGATACCACTGTAAGAATGGTACAAAGGAGCAATTCTTTGTCCATATGGGTAAAAGATAGTGAAAGGCTGAAACAGGAAACATAGGATTGCGGTGAGAAGGATTCTAAGTGATAATGTTTTCTTCATCATTTTCAGATTTTTTTTTTGCTGTCACATGGTTTTTCAATTCTTCTTCCTTCACAATACATTCAATTATTGATTTTCCATCCTCTCAAAAATTCTTTCCTCCTTCAAAAACCCAATTTCTTGACATTCTCATTTTCCATGACTTTGCCTCCAGTGAACCTCAATCCATACACACACACACACACACACACACACACACACACACACACACACTACCTAACTTACCTTAGTTATCTCCCCTACTCCTCCTCCATTCAATTCAACTTCATACAAGTGACAAAATTCCTATTTATGGATCTGAGTCTGGCATTCCTTTCAAGTCTGTGATTCTGAAATTCTGTGTTAATGACCTAAGTTCACTTCTCACCCTAAAGAATGTTAACAACCAATTCACTTGATGAAAAGAGATGAATATCTCTGCCCACTTTTTTAACACTTCTTGAATGTATAATCACTCAGGAGCTAGCAATCATTCAGGACTTCTCTACCCTCTAGAAATCAGACAAGAAACAAAATCTAGAGAGAAAGTCAAGAAGTGATAACCTTTAAGAATGAAGCCAATTATCCTAAAAAAGGGGGGGTGCGGCTTAGGTGGCTTAGTGAATAAAGCACCTGCCTTGGAGTCAGGAGTACCTGGGTTCAAATCCGGTCTCAGACACTTAATAATTACTTAGCTGTGTGGCCTTGGGCAAGCCACTTAACCCCATTTGTCTTGCAAAAACCTAAAAAAGAAAAGAATGAAGCCAATTAGAACCCCTCTACCAGAATAGAATTGAGTTTATCAAAGAATAATTCTCAGAAGTTATGACTCTTAAAAAGTAATTTGGTGAAGGAATCAGAATTGACAATGAGGAAACAAAGATTTCACTCTGCAGATGATATGATAGTATAATTAGAGAACCTTAGAAAATCGTCTAAAAAACTCCTTGAAACAATTCACAAAGTAGCAGAATATAAAACAAACCCACATAAATTATAGGCATTTCTATATATGAACAACAAAGTCCAAAAGCAAGAGATAGAAAGAGAATCCATTTAAAATAACTAGAGGGGTGGCTAGGTGGCACAGTGGATAGAGCACCAGCCCTGGAGTTAGGAGTACCAGCTTCAGACACCTAATTACCTAGCTGTGTGGCCTTGGGCAAGGCACCTAACCCCATTTGCCTTGCAAAAACCTTAAAAAAATAAAATACAACAACTATAACATTAATTATTTGGTAACCCAGAAACTATATGAACACAGTTATAAAGCCTTCTCACCCAAATAACGTCAGATCTAAACAACTGGGAAAATGGCAAATGCTCATGGTTAGGTCAAGCTAATATGATAAAAATGACAATTCTAACCAAATTAAATTACACAGTGCCATACCAATCAAACTACCAAGTAACTACTGAATTAGAAAAAAATAGTAACAAAATTCATGGGGAGCAACAAAAGGTCACGAATAGTAAGGGAATTGAGAAAAAATGTAAATGAAGGTGGCCTAGCTCTACCAGATCTTAAAGTATACTATTAAGCAGCAGTCATCAAAACTGTCTGATACTAGTTAAGAAATAGACTAATGGATCAGTAGATTAGGATAGGTTCAAAAGAAACTGCAGTAAATGACTATAGCAATCTACTATTTGACAAACCCAAAGACATCAGCCACTGGGATAAGAACTCACTGTTTGACAAAAATTGTTGGGAAAATTAGAAAATAGTATGGCAAAAACTAAGCATGGATCCACATCTCACACTGTATACCAAAATAAGATCAAAATGGGTATAGGATTTAGACATAAAGGGTGATACCATAGACCTGCTTCCATCAAGGGGATAAATTTATGACCAAACAAGAATAAGAGCACATTAAAAACTGCAAAATGAATGATTTTGATGTATTAAAATCAATGATGCCAGAATTAGAAGGAAAACAGTTGGGAAATAATTCTCACAACTAGGAATTCTGATAAAGATCTCATTTCTAAAATATAGAGAGAGCTGCATCAAATTTTGTAAGGTTAAATGGTCAAAGGATATGAACAGACAGTTTTCAAATGAAGAAATTAAGCTATATATAATCATATGAAAAAAATTCTCCAACTCATTATTGATTAGAGAAATGCAAATTAAAACAACAATGAGGTATCACCCTATTCCTATCAGATTTGCCAAGATAAGAAAAAGGGAAAATGATCAATGTTGGTGAGGTTGTGGGAGGACTGGGACACTGATGCATTGCTGGTGAGGTTGTAAATGGATCCAACCTTTCTGGAGAGCAATATGGAACTATACCCGAAGAGCAATAAAACTGTTCATATCCTTTGACCCAGAAATTTCAATTCTATGTCTATATCCAGAGGAAATTATTTAAAAAAGGGAAAAGTCCTACATGTTCCAAAATATTCATAGCAGCTCTTTTTTGGTAGTGGCAAAGAATTGGAAATTGAGAGGATGCCCATCAATTGGGGAATGGCTAAACAAATTATGGTACATGAATGTTTTTTATACTATTGTTCTATAAGAAACCATAAATGGTCAGAGTCTAGAGAAGCATGGAATGACTTACAGGATCTGATGCTGAGTGAAGGGAGCAGAACCAAGAGAACAATGTATACATCAACAACAACATTGTGAGATGATCAACCTTGATGGAAGCAGCTCCTCTCAGCAGTTTAGGGAGCTAGGACAACTGTATTAGACAGGCTATGGAGTATGTTATCCCCATCCAGAGGAAGAAAAACAAAACAAATTGAAAAAAATGAACTCTTCAGAATCTGATGAACACTTTATAAAAATTATCTCTTATGTATCTTTCCCTTAATTCAAATTCCTTATACTTGAATTAGTTTATCTGTAAACATGTTTTATCAAAATATGTATGTATATAAAATGTTTATCAAAATATGTATGTACTAGCCTGACTTTGCTACTGAAGGGAGGGAGATGAGAAGGGAGGGTAGAAGGAAATTTTGTAACTTAAAAATATACATGTGCATATGGATGAAAATACATTTAAAAAATAATTTGCTGATATCTTATCAAAGAAATAGAATGCTAGGAACTAACAACCTTAAAGTGCAAATGGTGAAAAATAGTCTTAAATCTTAGCTAGCTACTATCCTCTGTCTTGGACTAATTTGTGTCTTTTGTTTTTAAGAGTCATAATAAAGCTTCTATGTTCATTAGTCATTTTGGATAGATATGTATTTTTAAACTAAGCTATTAATTACATAGCATAAAAAAATATTCTCCATAAACCTAGGGTGAACTCTTCCACCAATACAGTATAAATTAGTTTTCTTAAAAAACCTGATAGATTATAAATGGACTATTCATATTACAAAGAATAGGCCACTGGAATGAATGTGAATGACTAAAGGTTAACCATGCTCCAACATTAGGAGGTAAAATAGATAGACGTTTGGCACTCACAAGTAGAATAGCACACACATTTAACCGTGACATGTGTAAGGTACTGCAAATCACACCTCCAGTTCTGCAGGACCACAGGGTTATAGAATTGTTGATGCCTTCATACTGCTCCCATTGGCTTCACCACCCCTTCTGGATGTTGTTGCTCTGTTAGGTGTGTTGTTCAAATACTCAGCTTCCACCACCCTCAACATAAGACTTAGATGAAATTCTGATCTAGGAAAGAAATATAACAATCTACTAGGAGTGATAAAGGTTATGGGTCTTGGCCCAACTATTTCCTAACCAGGAAAGTTGTTTTAGGTATAACCTCTTGAGCTTTACTAACCTAGATGAAGTCTTTAGTTTAACCTCCTCCCTGGCTTGAATCAAAAACTTATGTCCTTAGATTTTCCTGTCAGGTAGTCTGTAAGCACATATTCTCTGATTTTGTATTTATGCTGTGAGATCATTGTAATGAACCTTCAGTAGGAGTGGAAGAAAGGAAAAGAAGTCCCCTGATACTCATCATGGTTTTTTTCTTTTATAGCTAAACTCCTGAGAATGCCCTTTAAAGTCAGTCACCTTCATCCAGTGTCTGATCCTTAAATATGAATAGATCATTTATACTCTGTTATCAGATTGTTTAAGAAAACTCTTTAATTTGATCAGAGACTGTCCTGGTCTCTCTCATTTATATTTTCAAATAATCAGATATTTATAATCACTCAAGTGTTCCTTAATAAATGAGATATGAAAACACTGAATACATTTAATAGGGATCTCTTCACTAAATTGAAGATGAATTCCAATATGCTGGAAGCTTCCTATTCCTCTCCTCTCAGATGCTAGTTTTTGACCCAGATTGTTGAGATAAAGACACTATACACTGTGAGTGTTCTAGCAGAACAATATAGAGTAGGGGGTAGTAGTCTATCAATTATTCTGAGTATTCCCAATGATATCAGCAACACCAAGAGCTAAGCAGCAGCTGCAGAAATGCAGCAACCAGGCAAAGGATGTGGTCACCCTCCAAATGCCCTTGAACAGCTGATCTTAATAATTTCCAATCAGAGGAATCAGCAAAGTCCATCATTTGGAGATTTAATTATCTTTTCTTTACTCAACTCTCATAATGAATGATTCCAGGAGCTTATTAATTTTTCATTACTGAAGCAGCATACAGAGTCGACCTGCAATGAAATTCTGATGCCTATTAGAAATTCCATTCATTCCTTGTGTTTCAGCAATGAATGAGCTGCACAGTCTCATGTTTAGCATGTAAAATCTTGCTGAAATGGTATGATGGATGGGTCACACATTCACGTTACCTAAGTACTATATCTCTGTTAACCCTTATATTGCCAATGCTACTTAAACTGCATCTAACAACTGAACAGACTTCAGATCATCTCCTACTTGTACCAGTCTCAATATCTTGAAGAACTTCTAGAATCAAAGCAATATTGCTTTCTGCAATTTTTTTCTGCATCTCACCTCATTTATCCAAATGCCACCAGATCAATAACTGTAGGATATAAAAAAAAATCATAGGACCCCCCCCCACTAAAAGAAAGAACATTTTAAATGGCCCTTGGTATAATTTATCCTAAACTGAACTAAAGCATATACTTTTCATGGGGTACTTTTCATGGGGGTGATTTCATTATTATGGGGACAGTAATCCTAAAACTTCAGTGATGGATGCTTATAAAAATCTTAGAGCTACAGAATTGTGAAGAACCTCAGAGCTCATCTTTCTTCAACCCTTACCCAAGTCCCAAATCTTAAGTAAGATATCCCTGGCAAATATTCACACAACTTCTGCTTAAGCACATCTATTGAGGAGAGACACACAACTCACCCAGTGAAGCTGATGACTGTAACTTTCACACACTGGTCTAGTTCTGATCTGTGAGACCAAGAATAATAAGTCCAATTCATTTTTCACATTCCAATATATCAAATATCCAAAACAGTCATCCTATTAAGGTGTCAAATCTTAAGGCTAAACAGCTTCGGTTAATTTAATGCATCTTGAATTTTTTGATCCACCCTGGTTGTCCTCCTTTGTACAAGTTAATGTTTTTCAATGTCCCTTATAAAACGTGACTTTCCTTTGCCCAGGAAACAATTTCTCTTTATCTTTAGCGCTTGACATCCCTAGCATCCTTGAAGATTCAGTTCAGGTGTGACCTTCTGAAAGCTCAGAGAACATCTAGTCTAGTCCCTTCATCTAAGATTTAGGAATCTGAGATCCAAGGAGGTTAAGTGATTTGACTATGATCATATTTTCATCCATTCAATAAATATATATTATACTCACTCTTCTTCAAATAATTTTATATTTATCTGAATTCCCCTCACCCCAAGTAAAATATGAACTCCTTGAGGGACTGATAGGTTTCTTTAAAACCAGTGTTTTGTAATTAGTAGATACCTAATAAATATTCACTGAATTTAAATTAATATATTCTCATCAGGGTGATTTACAGGATGATTGCCTCTTCCTTTGCTCTAAATACTATACTTGTTTCAATATGTACAAAGAAGTTATTAACTTTTTGTTTGCTACATCCAGCTATTGATGCATATTGAACTTAGTCACTAAAACCTCTAGATGATATGAACTTTCTCCCTAGCCACTTCCCATATTTGCACAATTGATTCTTTGAACATAAATCTAAGGCTTAACACATTACCCTATTCATTTTCATCTCACATTTTTCAATCTACCATCTGAGGCTTCTGAGATAGTTTAGAATCCTAATTCAGTCATCCAAAATATATCCAAAGTATTTCCTGCCAGTTTCATGTCATCCATCCTCAAAGCTGATAGTCCTGCTGACCTCTAAGTAATTGATAAAAACAGATGAACAGAAGAGAATGAAGATAGCAAAATGCCTATGCAGAATAACCTTCATTTCTAGTATAGCACTAAATCTACTAATGGTATAGTTTACAACCAAGATTATGCTTTTTTTCATTCGGTTTTGCTTCCACTGGGTAAATCTTATAGCCTATCAAAGTTTTTACTGTGGGTCTTGCTAATAATGTATTTGAAGGAAGTATCAAAGGTTTGCTACTATTGTGCCACATATTACAGTAAGCCCTTGATAACAGCAGTTAATGCACTTTATGATTAGGAATGTTGTCTCAAGATAAAAACAGGCCGTCTGCAGGAATCAGCAAAATCAACTTAATTTCACACATGTACAGCCACTGACGTGTGTATAATAAGATTAGGCAATGCCCTTGTCGGTAAACTGATAACTTTCTCCAAATATCAGTTCTCTAATTAGTTTATAGTGTGGCTTCACCAGCAACTTTGCAGAGCCAGAAAAAAAAGCAAATAACAACTGGTTTCAAAGGAACACATTTGCTCAAAGGAACCTTAGTCATTAAGAAGGCAGATACTGTGTACAAAAATGACTGGCCAAAGTATTTACAATTCTGTTGTTTTAATGCAGTTAGAAGTATGGAGACATAGAATCATTTGAAAACTGCTTGCAGCCCACCCCCTTAATGACTAGGGGGAAAAACTCATAAAGTTCTTATAGACTGTCTATTAAACTATAATTTGTGTTTTCTGCACAATGTTAAGGCCTTTAGCTTATTACTTCAGTGCTTT
Organism: Macrotis lagotis; assembly: GCF_037893015.1. Classification (NCBI taxonomy): domain Eukaryota; kingdom Metazoa; phylum Chordata; class Mammalia; order Peramelemorphia; family Peramelidae; genus Macrotis; species Macrotis lagotis. The sequence continues at coordinate 133,151,434 of NC_133661.1, read as the reverse complement.
TCTCTGAAACTAATATGTACACTTTGGATAGGAAGTAGGGTATAAAAATAGACATTTCTTATATATGATAGCTGTGATGATAATGTGCTCAAGCTACAGTGCAGTGTAGATTTAGAGCAAAAAGTGTCATATCCCTATAACAGGCATCAGGAAGCAGATGAAAGCAAGATCATCATCTCCATCACTTATATGTTATTATAATATATATTATGCAATACTTTATTATAAAGAACTTATAAATAATGTCTGATATAGTCCTTAATATAACCCAGGCACTCCAAGTCTATTTAACCCCATATTGCACATGAGGAAAACAAAGTTCACAAAATTTTAAATGATTTATGTGATCCTGACTTTAGAGCTAGAAAAGACTTTAGAGGTCATTGAGTCAATCTACTCATTTTACTGATGAGCAAACTGAGATCCAGAGAGGTTAAATGATTTACCTAAGGGCACTAACCTTGTCACTGGCAGAACCAGGAGTTCAACCAAGGTCCAACCAAACCCTAAATGCAATACAATTTGAATTATACCAAAGTGTTGGAGCTAGAGCTAAAACTGTAGGGTTTCTGCCTCCAGTGTTCTTTGCACAGTATGATACTGTCTCTCTCAGACAAAAAATAATGACCATCATTAGTTCTGGGCTGTCAACTGCACTATTGATAGGCACTCATAGCCTATAATAGAGACCTGGGCATCTAGGCTAGATATCTACCCCTGGTCAGAAGAGATAAAAGAGGTTTTAGTTGCTTCTCAAAGGAGATCTTCAGATCCCCATTTCCTGAGAAGCTGATAAGCTTTTTGATTCAGGGGATTATGGGGTCCAAAAAACTTAGATTAGCTCAATTCAGTAACTAATGGGCAGATAATCCTGAATACCAAAGTTCTAGTGTCCTTGCCTTGGCTAATCTTTGATGATCTGTTTTGAAATGTGTTTTCTTTGATATGAAAGTGTGTCAGGTAGGGAATAACTCCCTGTTATTGAACATTTATGCAGGGGTTTCTATTGCATTTACTATCAGTATGCTCCGGCATAGTGAAAGGCACCAATAATTATAGCCAGTTCCAAATTGAATCAAAGTGAGCTACATACAGGAAAGCAACAAATGCCAAATAAATTTTAACTTTTCTTTTCTAGAAAAGACTTTGTAATTTTCTAATGACAGAGTTGCTAGAGAATCCCAACATATTATTATCATGTTTTATATCTTCATTTACTAATAATGGAGGAAAGGCTTGCAGCCATAATTAGTAGTCATCCTTACATATCCACAAATATTGGGTAATTCTAAGGAACTTATTTCCTATTAACAGTTCATGGAATCACTTATTTCACACAAATAAAGTGCTTCACCTGATTTTTTTCCAAATGATTCCCAAGCTAATTATTTAAAAAAGATGATTACTAAAAGTGCTTTTTCCACTTTAAATTGTACCTTTAAGTGGTATGCAGTAAATGGAGAGATAGAATTGTATCACATCGGGCTATTCTCCGCATGTTATATATAGCCAATTGCCATTACTTCAGTCTCTAGTGTACTCTAAAACAGTTTTATTACAAGTTACAGTTCTAAGAACCATGGGAAATCATATGCAAATTAGAAATAGTAAATGTGACAGTTAAGACCATCCAGACTAATCTAATGCGGGTGATCCAGCAACTTACAGGGCTATGTTTTCCTTTTTTAAGGTTAATTAGTGCTGCCTAATTATCCCAGCCAGAGAGAGTATTACTCTCTTGGAAAGCAAGCATAATTAAGTTAGAGTGACTTCCCCAAAAAGTGATTTAAGTTAATAGAAAAACCACAATACAAAGTAGTTCTGTACTTTTGAAATCCTAATAATGACTTGATGTTTATGCAAATAAGAGGGAAAATAACAGTTGTTTGCAGTAAAAATAGAAGACCTGAAAATTAGAGTATAGGAGAGCTAGCAACACTAGTGCCCCCATGTTTCTCAATTAATACAAAAAAAGGCTCCAAACGAGTTCCATACCAGTCTTTCTCTGGGAAGATATTGATTTCAGGATTACTACAGCTTGTGATTGCCCATTACTTATCTTGCTGTCCTGTAGGTAGTTTATAGGGTCATTGTCTCTGTGCTGTTAGTTGACCTCTTACCTGCTAACACATTTCCTAATTCCTCTCTGTTCTTCAAAAGTATTCTTAGGCGTTCAAGACAAATTCTTCACTTTCAAAAGTGTTACAATTTCTTTGGTAATTCCACAACCTTGTAGAAGGTCTTCATGAGTTATTCTAACAAAAAAAAGAACTCATAAAGGTCAGTAGTAGTCAGTTTTCTGGAGATGAGCCTTTTGTGATACTAAACTGAACTACACCTCATTTTTTACAGGTTAGAGATAACTTTCAGAGCTCATTCCCAGAAATTATAGATTTTTGCGAACCTAAACCCACCTCCACAACATGAAGAAATACTACAGTAAAATACTGATATAGGACAGTTACATTAATATTTCAGCATCAAATTATAGCTATCCCTCCATTATAGATAAACTTTAGGAGCTATCTTGTCCCTATATTTTCCCACCTATGATCATTCTAATGATGATATTCTCCACAATGGATTATGTTGTTCCTATATGATAGACAAATAGTCTGAACAGAACAGTTTTGAAAGCCTATCCACTTAGATAGGACTTACCAAAAAAAGGGTACCCCAATGACATGGTCCTTAAGAACCACCTCCTTTCTACTGTGAGGCAGCAGAATAAGATTTTGGTGAAATGAAAAAATTAACTATAAATATTTTAGATATATTAATTAACTATATTGAAATATATTTATCTCCTTCTTTAAGCTGTGTAAAGCAATTACATGACCCCAATTTTCTGGTATTTGCACCACAAGAGTTAATTGTTGGTTAATTGCTAAAAATGATGAGCAAGCCAAAATAAGATTTTTGGTTTCAAGGTATGCTAGAGAACATTTGCAAATATTCAAAGATTTGAATAAGAAAAACTAGGAAAAATAGTAAATTTAAGGGAAAAATAAGCAAAGGGCAATTTAAATGGCCCAGTGTAGAAAGCATTGCACCTCCAGTCAGTAAAATTTAAATTCTAATCTAGCCTCAGATACCTATTTGCTGTGTAATCTTGGACATGTCACTTAACCTCTATTTTCCTCAATTAATAATAAACCTGTCTCCCAGTATTGTTTTGTAATGATCATTGTAAATAATAATTGTGCCTGGCATATAAAAATGTTAGCCATCATCATCATTATTCTGATCCTGACTCTGGGCCTCAGTTTCCTTATCTGCAAAAGTTTGCATCATCAACTAGGATATAGCCATCATGTTTTCTTTTCTTTTTTCTTTCTTGTTTTTGTTGGGGTAGTGGGGTTAAAGTTACCCAAGGTCACATAGCTAATAAGTGCTAATAAAGTACTTGCCTGAGGCCACATTTGAACTCAGATCCTGCCGACTCCAGAACCTGTGCTCTATCCACTGCCACTTAGCTGCCCCCAACATGTTTTCTTAAGAGGGAAAATTGTCTTTCTTTTATATATGCTGCCCTACACAGGTACTTTACACTGCCTTGATATCTGAATACAACCCCTACACTTTGTTCAAAAAAGAATCAGTTCCCATTACTATAAGCTGCTTTAGGATGACCTTACTAATTGTCTTCCTCTTTACAGTAAAATACCTCTTTCACTCTTTAGTTTACCTAAGATTGAAATCTAGGAGGTGGAAAAAAGGAAAATTTCTCTCCTTCACTCCCCAGTCTACAATGCTCCAGTCACACCTATGCCCCCACTCCCGCCTCCTTTGATACTTTGACTCCACAGTCTAAATTTATTTACCTTAGTTAAGTAGAGTTGGAATCAGAAAGAGAAGAAACCATATACTGTAAATACAGATTGGTGCAAAACCATTTTTTTGTAAAAACCTAACTAAATATTTGAACAAAGATTTAAAATATAATTTATCCCTTCATCTGACATTGTACATTCCAGCAAAAATGAAAAACTGACTTTCTTATTGTCAGTGATCAGAACCAATTGTAAGAATGACTTCTGAGGTCAATAAAAAAGCCTTATACTTCATAAAACTTTTAAACCTGCATCAAATATATTATCCTATTAAAATGTGTTACTAGGGGCAGCCAGGTGGCACAGTGGATAGAGATCCTGCCCTGGAGTCAGGCGTACCAGAGTTCAAATCCGGTCTCAGACACTTAATAGTTACCCAGTTTTGTGGCCTTGGGCAAGCCACTTAATCCCATTTGCCTGGCAAAAAAAATGTGTTACTTGTCCTACCTATGTATTATGACTTCTTCCTTCAGGACAGAATAGCAGGGCTCCAAATAGAAGTAAATAGATACAAGCTAGGTTGGTTCTAACATAACTCCTGCCTAGTAACAGTGGTATAAGAAATTAATCAAGTTATATATCATGGAGCTCACTTCAGATGAGAGATTGAGGAAATAATGTTTTTTGGATCATATCCAAGTCCAGAAACAATTTTTCAGTGGGTTTTGAATGTCAAAACAAACCATAAGGGTGAATTCAATAAGAAAGGAAATCAACAGGCAGGAAATAGACCTTATAATAATGCCTTTCTTATCTTTTACCTGATCCACACCAAACAAATGAGTCCATTCAAAGAAGGTGAAAAATTCTCAATTAGCATATCTGCAGCCAAGGAGCTGACCAGAATATTTTATTGGTTATACAGTCTTATCAGCTAGACCCTGGAAGTCCAGTCAGTGAAAGACCTATAATTATTTTTTATCCACTCTGAAGACAACAGACTGGTTAGAAAGAGGAGTAAATTGATTTGCGAACAATGTTTACCCCTTTTTCTTGTCATTGTGCAGACAACCAATTAATGGCATTAAAGATTAATTAACATGGAAGCTCAGACACTACCTGCCAAAGAGATGATTAAAGTTGGTATTATATGTTTTCTCGCTAGCCAGGCAGGGAAGCACACAGTAATTAAATACTCTGCAGATGCTTTCAGAGCAGGCACTACTAATGTCCACCAAGTCAAACCAAGTTAAGATGAGAAAGTGTTCCCAAAGATAACCATAAATGAGGAGACTTAGGGGAGTGATATTTTGGCTCCATTCTGTTACTTATCAGTACTGATGAGTTACAGGTGTCACCATGCATTTCTGACTCACCACAGAATAGAGAGATGTTGAATAATTCCATTATTATCAGACAGACTACACATGTGTGGACTTTCTTAAATATATAGAAACTGAGATGAACAACTGATTTGAATCCTAAAGTATCAACATTCTGTTAATTGCCTTTCATTGCACTGATTCTTTTTCTTTATCTTAAATCATCTCCTCTCAGAAAACTATATAGGGTATGCTTAGTTGTTGTTTAAAAAAAAACTAACATCCAAAAAATGAAGTATTTCTAAGAAAACAAATTATTACTAATGTGAGTTTTCTTTTTCTTTTCTCCCTCCTCCGTGACTTCCTTTCTTTTTTCCATTCTGTTTTCCTAGTTTATTCTCATAAAACATTATACCAATTCCTTTGTGGTTCTTTTTGCTATAACAAAAAAACAGAATTGAATCAGTGTGATAACAATTGATTCTTGGATTGAGAGTCTGGACCCTCCATGTGTTTATCCCATACTCTGCTACCAACTAGTGTGACAGGTGACTAGTTACATTACTTAAAAGACTTCAGTTTCGAGGGCTGGAGCCAAGATGGTGACAGGAGAGGACCTTCTCTTAGATGCTCTGGATCAGAATTTATAAGCGAAGGACTCTAAAATTTCAAGAGACAGAATCCACAGAGGGATGCACTGAGGCAGTTCTTCAACCCAATGTAACCTGGAAAAGAGCAGAAAGGTTCTCCCTGGGGTCAGAGGGGTGGCCCACCAGAGGAAAGGAACTTCAGCCATCCAGAGGCAGCTCCAGGGTGCTGGGAGCCGCAGCTCACAGCAGCTAGAGCAGTTTCCTGATCTACACCCTGGGGATCACCAGGCACAACTTGGGGGAACAGCGGGGAACCTCTGCCAGAGCCAGCACATGAAGCCCAGCCCTCAGGGCACACAGTGAGCAGTGTGGCTGTGGCAGCCCAGATCCAGGAACTGGAGGCAGAAACTGGTAAGCAGGAGCCCCCAGGGCATGAATGCTGAGCCTAGGGAGGGGAGTGGAGAGAGATTGCCAAGTTCTGTCCTCTGTCCCTGGAACAGAACTCTGGGGTTTGGACCACATTCGGATCCTGATTGCAGTCTAAGCCCCCCCATAGAAGAGCAGGGCCCTCCCCCGAGTTCAGCCCCATGGCAGAGGGGTGAGCTTGTGGTCATTCACAGACCAGGAGGGAAGACAGAGCCTCACACATGAGACCCTTGTGGGGGTGTCCCACTAATACTCAAAAGCTCAGGAAGCACCCCAAAATCAGGCACAGGCTGGGGAAATGAGTAAGCAGAGAAAAAAGAGGAACACCATTGAGAAATACTTTGCTTGTGATCCCAAGAAGGATCAAAACACTCAATCTGAAGATGAGGAAGCACAAGCTCCTGCATCTAAACACTCTAAGAAAAACAGAAATTGGGATCAAGCTATGACAGACCTCAAAAAAGACTTTGAAAATCAAGTGAGGGACTTAAAAGAAAAACTGGGAAAAGTAATGAGAGAGATGCAGGAAAAGCACGAAAATGAAGTCAGCAGCTTAGTCAAGGAGATCCAAAAAAATGCTGAAGAAAATAACATGTCAAAAACCAGCATAGGTCAAATGGATAAAACACTTCAAAAAGTTATTGAGGAGAAGAATGCTTTAAAAAACAGAATTGGCCATATGGAAAAATATATAAGGAAGCTCTCTGAGGAAAACAAATCCTTCAGACAAAGAATAGAAATCAGGGAGATTGCTGATTTTACAAGAAATCAAGATTCAATACTTCAAAACCAAAAGAATGAAAAATTAGAAGAAAATGTGAAACATCTCATTGAAAAAACAACAGATATGGAAAACAGATTTAGGAAAGATAATGTAAAGATAATGTAAAAATTATTGGAATACCTGAAAGTCATGACCAGGAAAAGAACCTTGACATCATTTTCAAAGAATTATTACAGGAAAATTGCCCTGATTTCCTAGAAGCAGAGGGCAAAATAGAAATGGAGAGAATCCACCAATCTCCCTGAAAAAGAGAGCCAAACCCCCCCCCAGGAATATTATAGCCAAGTTCCAGAATTCCCAAGTCAAAGAGAAAATATTACAAGCAGACAGATGGACACAACTCAAATATCATGGAGTTGCAGTGAAGATCACACAGCACTTAGCAGCAACTACATTAAAAGCTTACAGGGCTTGGAATATAATATTCTGGAAGGCAAAAGAGCTTAGAATGCAACCGAGAATCAACTACCCAGAAAAACTGAACTTCCTCTTCCAGGGAAAAAGACGGACTTTCAATAAACCAGGGAAATTTCAAATGTTCCTGTGGGAATGGCCAGAGCTGAACAGAAGGTTTGATCTTTAAATACAGGACTCAGGTGAAGCATAGAGAGTGGAGAAGAAGGGGAAAATATGAGGGACTTAATGATGATGAACTACATGTATTCCTGCATAGAAAAAATGATACTGATGATACTCATATGAACCTTCTCGTTTAATAGAGCAGGTAGAAGGAGCTTTTATAGATGAAGCACAAGAGAAAACTGAATTTGAAGCTAAAATGTGGTGTAAAAATGGAGAAATAGATAAAAGGGAAATGTAATGGAAGAAAGAAAAAGGAGAGGAGGAACAGGCTAAGAGATTTCATATAATAAGATTTTTCTTTATTACAATGAACTATTGCAATGATATGGAAGGGGGAAGGCAAGGGGGAATGAGGGAATTTTGCTCTCATCAGAGGTGGCTAGGAGAGAAAACAGCATATATACTCAATGGGGTATAGACATCTGGAGTAAGAAGGAGAGAAGGGGGACAGGGGGAAGGGGGTGGTGTCAGTGATGGAGGAGAGGATGGACTATGGGGGGAGAGTGGTCAGATATAACACATTTCCTTTTTTACTTCTTGCAAGGGGCTGGAATTGGATGGCCTGTCTGGGACCATAAGGTTGGATGATGATGGGTCTAAGGGGCGGTATGTGGGCTTGGGGCCTCTTGGCCCCAGGGCTGGGGATCTGTCTGCTGCACCACTCAGCTACCCTACAGCATAGACAGAGTGAAAGGAGAAAATATATTTCATGGTAGTAGATAAGTACGAATGGAGGGAGTTGCAATCAGCAATGGCAACAGTGAGAAAATATGGAATTAACTTTTGTGATGGACTTATCCTAAAGAATGTGATTCACCCGTGTCAGAGCTGGTCATGCTGGAACACAGACTGAAGCACATTTTATTATTATTATTATTATTATTATTATTATTATTATTATTATTATTATTATTATTTGGGGGGGTTGCAGCGCCAATGGGCCTGGGTGGCCTGCCTGGGGCCACACAGCTGGGTGATTGTTGGGTGTCTGAGACGGGATTTGGACCTGGATGCTCCTGGCTCAAGGGTCAGTGATCTGTCTGCCACCCAGCAGTCCCTACTACTATTATTATTATTATTATTATTATTATTATTATTACTATTTTATTTTATTTGGGGTCTTTTTTTTTTGTTTTTGTAGGGCAATGGGTTGGGGTGGCTTGCACAGGATCACACAGGTGGGTGATTGTTGGGTGTCTGGGGCTGGATTTGGGCTCTGGTGCTCCTGGCTCCAGGGCCAGTGCTCCATCCACTGCACCACCTGGCCATACCTACAATTATTATTATTATTATTTTTAATTTTAATTTTACTTTTTTTCTCTCCCCTTTACTTTATCGCTCATGTGAGTCTATATTTTTTGGGGGGAGGGGGTATTATGTTTATTCTTAAACAAGAATATTTTAGTAATGTATAAAAAACATTATTTGTACAAAATAAGAATAAATGAATAAATAATAAAAAATATTTTAAAAATGAGAAACATGATGCAAAAAATAAATGAATAAATAAATAAGCAAAAAAAGTATTCAGTTTCATCTTTGATAAATTAGGAAGTTTAAAGATATTGGTTCTAATGTCCTTAGCAGAACTGTCTATGGTCTTATTATCTGGGCAGTAAAGTTTCCTTTGCAGTGAATCAGAATTATGTAAGACTGAATTGTTTAAGCTGTTCAAATCCCACCAACAAACAATATTAAAAAACAATATTTCTATGTAATTATTATTAAATATTATTTAATTACTAATTATGTAATTATGATCAAATATTGTTTAATTATTAATTATCAATTTACTAATTATTACTAAAGTTACTAAAAACTAATAGCCCTGGAGTAAGAAAATGGATGGAGATTTTTTAAAGGTTTTCTCAGAAGATTTAAGAAGGAAATAGAGGAGGATGGTGTCTCATATTTGTTAATCATATTTGATTAGAAAGATCATATGTGATTGCATGGGATTTCCCAGAGATTAGCAACAAGCCTAGATGACCTTAAAACCATCAGTTTAAGTTAGTCAAATATGTGAATCTTGCCCATCCTCAAGCAGCAACTTTTTTCTTGCCCAAAACAAATGAACACAAATTCTACCATAAGATTATTAAAGTACCATGTCATCTTTTTCAGCATGGATAATTATAGGAAGAGGTTAAATATTTATAATGCTTCATTTTATTGCTCAAATAATAAAATTTGCTTTAAGATCTGTTCAGCATAAGAATTATAATGATGATTTAAGAGGCCACTGGCAGCAGTGCTTGATATTTTTTGATGTAATTATTATTAAGGTTACTGAGCCATTAGAAGAAGTTGCAGTGGACTAGAATTTGAAATTGTCTAAGACCTTTTGCTATAGTGCAAGAAACAAACTTAAAAACAAAAGGATTACATTAAAAACCCTAGTTCAAATCAATAAATGCCGATGCTTTTATGATTCCTCAAAAAAAGAGACAATATTCAAAATCCTTTTGACAATTACAGCTTATGGACAATATAAAAATATGTTTTGCCTGATTTCACATGTATAATTGAATGGGGAAGGGGAAAAAAAGGGGGAAAGAATTTGGAACTCAAAGTTTTTTATGAATGTTAAAGACGCATATATAACTGAATGAGGAAGGGACAAGAAGAAGGGAGAGAATTTGGAACTCAAAGTTTTGATTTTTTTAAAATAAATGTTAAAACCCTTGTTGGTTTGTTACATTGACAATCTACCTGCTTATGACTACTGCTATGATGTTATTGCAAAAGAAACTTTTTAGAATTTTCTCCATTAAGAGAGGTAATACTCATAGACTTTTTGGAGTCCATCACTGGACCCAAGAGGAAACTTCAAAAGATCTGTACTAAAGATTGAAATATTTCCTCAGCAGATTGTATGGGAGAGTATGTTACTGTGATGAGAACATTCAACAACTGGTGATGACTAACCCTTTAGTATTTAGTTACTCCATGTTTAGTTCAACTCCAAACCCCCTATGTAAGCCTCTTCCAACTCAGTAAAAACTGCCAGATCTTGTGTTTTTCTGGACTCTTCAAGGAACCTTGTTCTCCTCCTTCATAATGAGACTTCAGAGGAGCACTTGGTAAAGGTGATGAGAGACAGTGAGGGGTGAATAATATGGCAGAGCTGCAAAGAAAATGAGGAATTAAAATTGTTCAATTTGAGACATGTAGAGGTAGTATATTTATAGGCAGAAAAATAAATTCAGATTCTTAAAGTAATATAAAATTTTACTTTGTTCCTTTCTCCCTACATTTATTCCATAAATCAGTTTTCAGGGATTTTCTCTGCCCTGGCTTGATATCCCAACTAATAATTTCAACTAATTGTCCCAGTGCCTTTAATAGTAACAATGGTAGTTGACTCTCTCCAGTCTACTACCATGAAGTTTGCCTCCAAGTATCCCATTAATAATAAAAAGAAAATATTAATAATGGACTTTCTGTGTGTAATATATCTTGAAAATGCCATAATTATTAAAAAATATCTCAAATTAAGAGAATATACATATATACAAACATTATATTAATTACAATAAAAGATTTATTATGGAAAATATAAAAATAAATACTTTATTTTCTTTTTGAGCACTATAATATAGTATTTTGCTCACAGTATCATGTGAACAAAGTAAATGGAAAGATTGTTTCTTACTAAGGAATTGGGAAACTCTCCCAAAAAGAAGGGGGAATTGAAAAAGATCATTGAAAGATGAATAGGATTTTATTAAATAGATAGGAGGCGGGAGTTATTCCAGGAAGAACAAAAGACATGATCAATGTATGAAAAATGTGAATTTACATGGCATTTTTGAAAAATAGTAAATATTAGTTGCAATGTAAAGTGGATGAAAGAGAGTAATAAAGGAAATAAGTAAAAAAGGAGCAAAAGGAAAATAAAAATGGAAAATAATAGGAGGACCTTGAATGTCATGCTAAAAATCTTAGAATTAGTCAATTCTGTGTCTGTGCCTCTGTGTGTGTGTGTCCTTTGAAAAAGAGAGTATCAAAAGCAACCTGGAACCTAAGATGGAAAATAGAGAATAAGACAAGTGGAATTTTGAACTAACGATGGGAGAAATAATAGTAGATGTAAATAAAGAAGTGAGAAAGAAAGTTGAGTCAGGAGAAGGAACTGCATCAATAAGGAAGAAAAAATAAAAAAGAAAAGAAGGTAGTATTAAATCTACTCTTAATTACAAAATTCAGGAAGTCAATGGGTCAGATAACAGAGAGTTCTATGAAACACCCAAACCACTGACTACCCTTTTTTTGCTAAAAGTCTAGAGCAAAATTACAATATAACTTTTGCTTTCAGTGTCTTATAGAATAACAATTCTCATGCTGATATCAATTTAATTCAATTCAAGAAATATTTATTAAGCACTTATTGTATAATATAATCATGCACAAAGAACATTAATTCATGACGATAGAATAAGTACAAAAGAGAGGCATAAACTATGTATTATTTGGTTTCTGAAGAGGGAAAATAGCATTATTTGGCATCACTGGAGAGAACTAAAAAGCATATATGAAGCTCCCTATGAGAAAGAGGACTTGAAATTTCCTGTCTCCATATAGGATCACCAATCAAAAAATTATATGTGCCTTTTGTTAGAGATTTCTTCCCAGAGTAAAGGTCCCACAAAGATCAATAATTCATTAATAAAAAATTATTTAAAATTGACATAAACAAATAAAATTAGGAGTAAAGGCAGCAATGGCAGCCATATTGGGCAACCCGTTACTCAGGCACTTTCATGACTTCAGTGTCTTGCAGTATTGTTCAGCAATGGATAGTTAAGTGAGCTCTTCCACATCCTTGAACTTTCCATGGCCCCTGGGTCTATCCACACAATGCTATCTCATAGACAGAATTGCAAAAGCCTTTAGAGGTCATCTGTTCCATCTCACTCATTTTCAGATAAAGAAATTGAAATCACACAGGGCTAAATGAATTGCCCAAGGTCACACAGATAGTACATATCTGGGGCAGGATTTGAACCAAGGTCATTAGATTGTTATGATCCTTCTTCTATACTATATCTTATATAGCTATATCTACCTATTTATCTATCTATATTTATCTATATATGTATATACATATGCATTTATATGAATATACATATATATTCATATATATACTGCTCATTTCTGGCAGTTCACACCCCCATTTATTCTCAGCAATAATATTAGGTTGCTGTTTCCTGTCCTTACTCTTTATTCCTATCTTCTACTGGATACTTCCTAAAAAGCTATTTAGTTGCCAGAAAGTGGTGTTCAACTTAAGTCCCATTTTCTGTCTTTCATAATTCCATACCTGGTAGCTTTCCTTAGTTTTACAGTTTTGCAATTTACCTGAAGCTCTAGCAGATAACATTCAATCCCTCACTCAGGATATCACTTCTCTTAAGCTAAGTTTACTTAGTGCCACAAAATATATGCATTTATCAGCAAATGTGTTTTTACATAATTATATATCTATTAGGGCTGGGGTAAAAAAAGATCTGACTCAGGAAGCATATACTTGGACCTTGCTAGTTATAACCTCACTTAAATAGTGAGTGATTTAAATTATGTAGATTCCATGAAAAATAATTAGACTTGTTCAGCAACCTCAAAACATTTCTTCTACTGAAGTTTTTGGACCATTTCAAGTGATGTAGGTGAGGGATTTGGGGTGGGGGGGAGTAAGTACTTAAGTACTCCTGTGAGTCCTTTGTATCCCATGAATTTTCTGTGGAGTGAAATACATACTATACTATATATATATATATGTGCCTTTGTTAACCCAGGTTCTTATATGGCTATTGTCCTTCAGGTTGGAAGAGGTTCAAAATGGCATCATGCTATCTGGGTCAAGGTACAATGTATATTTGACTGTGGGTGACTACAGGTCAGATGCAAATAGTACATATAAACATTTGGAGTGAAGATTGACTCTATATTTGTGCATATCACATATCATTTTTTATTTTAATTTTTTTCCAATTAAATGCAAAGGTAGTCTTCAACATTCATCCATTTGCAAGTTTATGAGTTCCACATTTTTCTACCACCCTTACTTTCCTCTTCCCTCCTCATGGCTATGAACAATCTGGTAAAAGTTGTACATGGATAATTGCAGCTAATATATTTCCATATTAGTCATGCTGTGGAAGAAGAACTAGAACTAAGGGGGGAATCATTAAAAACAAAGAAAAAACATAAAAGGAATTTTTAAAAAGTGAATATAATATGTTTTGGGTTTTTTTTGGTTTGGTTAAGTTTTTTTTTTTTTTTTCTGGATGTGGACGTCATTTTCCAGAACACATCCCTCAGGATTGTTTTTGATCAGTGAACTATTGAGAGGAGCTGTTTCCATCATAGTTGATTCATTTTATACCTGGTTGTGCTCACTTCAGTCACCATCAGTTCGTTCAAGTTTTTTCCCAGGCTTTTCTAAAGTCTAGCAACCCATTAATACTCCATAGCATTCATATACCATAACTTGTTCAGTCATTCCCCAATTGATAGGCATTCCCTCAATTTCCAATTCTTTGCCACTATAAATATTTTTATACATATGGGTCTTTTCCTCTTTTTTTATGATCTCATAGCATACTTCTTTTTGAACTATTACAATTCTGCTTTACTCATAGTGCTGAGAACCTTCTTTGATGTGGGTATGCCATACTGGGCAAACTTGTATCAATGTCTCTCCTTTCTTAAAATACATTCCAAAGTTTTTCAGAGAGAACTTGAAAGTATCCTTCTATTGCATCTGACTGCCTCACCTCATAAAAGTTCTTCATAAAAGTCTCTTAGGAAAATATATGTTTGGCATTTGAATAATGTGATCAGCCATCAGAGTTGAACTCTCTACAATAGAGTTTGAATACATGGCAGTATTCAGTACATTATCTTTCCAGGCAATCTTAAGAATCTTCCTAAGACAAATCAAATGGAAACAGGTTGTTTCCTGGGTTGAAATTGTAACTCCCAGGGTATTTGCACCTGTGTCTTCATTACTAGTTTGTTGCCATAGGACTTTGAGGTAGGTAAAAATGGTGAAATGACATATCTTTTGACTCACATATAACTCAGATTTAAGTGAGGCAGAATTATGAAAAGTCATCAAATTCACTATCTCTTCCAGAGTTGATGGAGCCCAGTGCCAAGACAAAAGTCAAGACAACTGGCAATGGCTTGGGATTCAGTGGATGATCTTGGCATTTTCTTCTTTTTAGGTTTTTTTTTGCAAGGCAAACAGGGTTAAGTGGCTTGCCCAAGGCCACACAGCTAGGTAATTATTAAGTGTCTGAGACTAGATTTGAACCCAGGTACTCCTGACTCCAGGGCCAGTGCTTTATCTACTACGCCACCTAGCCGCTCCAGACCTTGGCATTTTCAAAGCCTAACCAAGCTCTCATAACTCCATAGCATCTTTTCAAATTTTTATCATAGCCATCTCAACAAATTGCTTTCCTCCACACATTTCACATGCTTGGACTAGACCCTCCTATGTAACCGACCAGTAAGAGACCAGTTGGTTATCCTCAACTTGATTTAGCCCATCTGCCAAAATGGTTTACTAGGATGTTGCCTATACATGCTACAGCTTCTTGGAGCTGAGAGTTGGATGAATCAGGTGGACACCAAGCTTGAAAGAAGCCCTGAAAAGGGCTCAGCATTCCTCATACCAGAGGTACTAGTCTTCCCCGAACATCCTCATCCATAAAGAAGAGCTAGTGACCCTGTTCACCTCATGTTAAAAAAACAATGCAGAAGATGTATCTATATTATATTTTGACTTTTTTATTTTTGTTTTATTCTTAGAATGTATTTCTTTAGGGGTTATAATGAACCCGAGGGGAAAAAATGATTCAAGTTTAGCTGACTAGATTGAATCTGGTCTTTGTGAACCATCTTGAGATGCCTTATACCTCAAATCACAAATGTATTACTAAAGAAATGGAATGAAATTCATATTCTCCAGAATGTTTCCTAAAAAGCTTTATAAAACTATTACTTTGCAAAAGTGATTATCAAATTATAGGATCATTATTATTTTTTTAAAAAAAAATAACCAGCATGATCGTTCTGGAATATTGTGGAGTGGGGAAGTTCCCAAGACTTTTCTCTTAAGGGGAAAAGTATGAGTATCTGATTTGTAAAGGGAAAAATGAAGAATATAGGACAAATATTGCTCAGTAAAAACACTTGGAACAGATAATATTTCTCAATTTTCATATAATTTGAACAATAGTTAGCATCCTATGAGCTTTTAGTAAACATTTCATATTTTAGGAAGAGGCATTTATGGAAGAGAGCAACACAATAGAAGAAAAGATAGACCTGAAATAGGTAGGAGGAAAGCCTGTGGTACAGATGTACAAAAGTTGGTTAAAACAAATTATAATTTCACCATTAAACATAGGCTATTTCCCTAATCTGTTTTGTATTAACCTTCCCCAGTTTTATGAACTTCTTTTCATTTTATCCAAATATAGCAGTTCCTTGACTGGCACAGTCTCTCTATACTTCATTCTTCATTTACTCTAGAGATAGTTCAGTCATTTACCTAAGGTTATAAGGCTTAATTTTCAAGCCAGTCATTTAAACTAACTAAAAGTCTCTTTTTAAAAGGGCTAACCACCTTCTGGCTGTCCTCCACATACTGTAATTTTCTTTATGCACTAACATTATTTCCTACTAAAAAAAATCAGCCATTTGAACTGTCCTTTGGCATGGTAATTTCCAATGAAATCTCTCTTAATATGCCTTTCTCCAAGAAAAAAAATCTTTTTTGCGGGCCATTGGGAAAGTTTCGAAGAACTCATTTGAATGGAATGAAAAAGCAATTTTAACCAAAGTCATGATTTTCAATGGAACATTTCAAAAACATGAATTAATTAGACCATACAATATTATTAAATGCTAGTAAAATTTTTCTCTCCAGTCATGCCTCAAAAGTTGCAAATTTCAGAGAGATAATCCCACTGAGAGTACTTTATTAAAAATTTTTTTTTAAAGCTAGATGTTGGGGAGGTCAAGCTAATGGAAAGTTATGAAGATATTCTAGATTTCTATTGTTTATTTTAAAATTCAATTAGTGAAACATTTAAGGGAAAATTTATGACTGAACTATAGGAAGAAAATACTTCTAATTGACTGTAATAAGTTGACCCTCAGGAACAAAATGAGAAGAGTTTATGTACCTGAATACAACAGTCAGACTGAGTGGGATTTTCCCTGCTTCCTTTAAAACTCTTATTTTATTGTTATTCTTTTTTCTATGCTTTTTATTACTTTCCTGATATTTCTTCAATTAATAAAAATTCACAATTTGGTTTCTATGATCACAATTCTAATCTTTTCCCATTGCTATCCTATATGCATAGAAATGGATCATAGTGTCTACTGGGAGAAACATCTCAAATTTGCTCTCTTCAATAAATGCCTCTTCCTAAAATATGAAATGTTTATTAAAGGCTCATAGGATGCTACTATTGTTCAAATTATATGAAAATTGAGAAATATTATCTGTTCCATGTGTTTTTACTGAGCAATATTTGTCCTATTTTCTTCATTTTTCCCTTTACAAATCAGATACTCATACTTTTCCCCTTAAGAGAAAAATCTTGGGAACTTCCCCATTCCACAATATTCCAGAATGATCACGTTGGTTATGTCTTATGAAAGGTTCACAAATGTCTATCAGCACCTGTAGGTGTGTAACCGGCATCAGGTGCTTAGTCTTCTTTAATTATTCCCTTTTCCATCTGTTCAGTGCCTTGATCTTCATCTATCTTTGTCAAGAAATTGATCCCAGATTTACTGGAATTTCTCTAACCTCTTCCTCATGACTGGCAGAAACAGAGCAACTAGTTTCTTTTCTTATGTTTGTTTAGTTGCCCTTTCATAGCATCATTGCTAGGCTCATTTTTTTACTTGAATTGAATATGATAATAATTTGAGTTTTAAATAACAAGAAAAGAAAATTATTCACAAATGATTGTTTTTTGAGGGGATTTATGTTTATTACCCTACGGAGTGTATTAATGAAAAAAAAGCAGAAAATTTGAGAATCATAAGATCTGGGGGGGGGGGGAAGGGACTAGTCTTAAGAAGCTTAACTTGCCACAATTTCCCTGATATGTGCAAAATAGAGATACCATTTAAGAGAAAGGAAATTCATTTCCAGTCATAAATCAGGAAGTATATGATATTTTTTAAAATTGGTATTTGGGAGAAGGAATTTGATTATTGCAAAATCAATTCTGGGTATAATAATGACTCATTATTACAGTTAATATCTTGTCTTTAGATGATAGGAATATGAGTAGACCCATTGTGAAGTCCACCCAACGCAACAGAAGAAAAGGTAGACCTGAAGAGGTAGGAGGAAAGCCTGTGGTGCAGATGTACAAAAGTTGCTTAAAACAAATTATAATTTCACCATTAAACATAGGCTATTTCCCTAATCTCTTTTGTATTAACCTTCCCCAGTCTTATGAACTTCTTTTCATTTTATCCAAATATAGCAGTTCCTTGACTGGCACAGTCTCTCTATACTATCAATTATACTATATTGACCATAGGATCATAGGACCAAAGACTTAGAACTGAAATAGACTCAAAGTCATCTAGTCCAATATCATTATTTTTACAGAAGAAGAAACTGAGGTATACAGTGGTTAAATGACTTGCCCATCATATAGTTAGAAAGTAGCTGAGCCAGCCAGGATTCGCCCATACTTCTCTTGACTCCAAATTTATTTTTTAAAAGTTTCCTACTACTTTATGTTTCATTTAAAAATATTTTATAGTTAAAGCTCAGTAAAAGTTGATCAAATTCAGGGTTCTCTTTTTGACAAAAAAAAAAATAACCAAAAAGTAATTTCTCATCATCTCTAGTAGATGATTCAAGTACAGTAAATGATGTGGTTGTGTACTTTTATTTTTGATCCTCAAATTATGCAAATACATGTAAATTAGTTGTTTCTTCTAAACATCTGGCACCCTGCCAATCTATGGCCTGCAGGATTTTCATGCTTAGAGATATCCCTAGTGTATCAAATTACCTCAGTACAACCTGTCCTAAAACCAAGTTTCTCCTCATCAGAAACTGCTAAAGCCCACCAGCAGCTCAATTTATATTCAGAGTCTAATAGCTTGCAGAGAAACTTGGAAGTCATGCCCATGATATTCATTCCCAAGCTAGTTGGTCTCTGGTGGGTTCTTACATGATGAACGTGCTAATTCCTTGTAGTATGTGGTAGGTCTCCTTTTCTGTAAAGTGAGAATAGTATCTCCAAAAACCTCCAGAGGGTGTAAAGGGTCTTATTTAGCATTCATAAAGGACTTTGAGACCCTTGAGGAAAGAGTTTCAACAGCTTTAAAGAACTGATCTCCTTAACACTGAATATTTTACTTTTGTGATTATTGGCTATAAAAAGACTTGGCAACTGCAGGGGTTTTACAGCTCTAAGTTGTTTGTTTATTTTTAGTTAGAAAAATGTATTTTCTTATTCTCATTACTATCTTGCACTTGTGTAGTAATATAAACTGGTATATTTCTTTCTCATGGATCATCTTTAAAGGAAATGGAAGAACAACATGTTTGGAGATTCTCTGTTGAGGCTTTTTTGTTGTTGGAGTTCTAATTTATCCGTCGGATAATTTATTAGGCAGTGTCAACATTGTGCAATCCATGTTATCTCTTGGGGTAGAAATCAAATTCTCTTGTGTCACTAGGAAGGATGATTTAATTAGAATTTATAACCTTTTAGCATGAGTGTTCATAAATACCTACCCTATTTGTAGTCATTATTAAGAATAGAACATTTAACTCCAATCACTACTATAGTAGTCTGATTTCTATAAGCTTACAAAAATCTACTACCTTCCTCTACTATAAAATGAGGGTATTGGTAGGATAATGTCTGAGATCATTTCCAGCTTTGGATCTCTTATCCTGTAGTCCAGTTTTCCAAAGATCTTTAAATTGCCTTATTGATAACAATTCATATTGACTTTACAAGCCATTGTTCTTAGAGTGAATCTAGAAAGTAGCTATTGACAACCCTATTTCATCTCCACTTGACACATGAAACTTATCGGTGGAAAAGACAATAAAGAAAATGCAGACTGTGTACTTTGCTACTGCACCCTAAGAATCAGTAGAACTATTTTTCCACCTTGCAGCTGAATTGAACTCTCCTGTCTCCACCTATTGGAATGTAAACTCCCTGAGATCAAGGAATATCTAGTTTTGTTTGTTTGTTTCATCACTAATGCTAAGCACAATGTTTTGACTGTGATAAATGTGTAACCCATTCTTTTTAATTCACTCACTCCTTCATTCATTCATGATGATGATACTAAGACTCAGGTGGGTTTAATGACTTGCCAATGCTCACCCACTAGTTAAATGAAACACTCAGAATTTGAACCTCTCCTAATCCAGTGTTATTCTAAAATAAGCTCAGCCATGTGAATGTATTATACATCACCATTAAGCAACATTAAAGTCAAAAAGTTCTTTTCAATTGTTCAATTATTTGTAGTTTATAAAACAATTCTGCTTTCCAGCCTCGGGAAGATTTATATAAAAACTGAAACTTTAGAGGATACTTTTTCTAATGCTATAATTAAAAAATGGGTCTGTTGAAGGGTTCTTTTACCCAACTCTTCTTTAACCTTAACTGGTTAACTCAGACTGCTCATCATGGAATCTTTAGGATCAAAGTTGGGTTTTTTTTAGATTTTTGCCAGGCAAATGGGGTTAAGTGGCTTGCCCAAAGCCACACAGCTAGCAAATTATTAAGTGTCTGAGATCAGATTTGAACTCAGGTACTCCTGACTCCAGGGTTGTGGGGATCAAAGTTTTGAAGACTGAGGAAGGTTTCTTTCCCCGAAGGTTTCTTATAAAATTTCCCATGCACTGTCTCTGAACAGATTATTGAACAGACTGCCAAGAGAGCTAATCATTTGAATTTTTAAACTAAGCTATGAAATTACACAATGATGATGATGGGGATGATCCAGCTTCCCCCCCTGAAGAGTGTTATTTTCCCTTCCCTTGTTTGTGAATGAATGAAAGAGTATTTATTAAATGCTACGTACAGATCACTGTACTAAGTGCTAAAGTTATAAACTGAAAAGTAAGACAGACCCTATCCTGAAAGAGCTTATATTCTAATGGGGTGTGTATGGTAGGTTTGGGGGAAAACAATATAGAACAGAACATTCTAAGCAAAGATGTTGATTCACTTTATAGCAATGAGTGGTTTCACAAAACTATTATAACTATTCAATGTCTAGTTAAACTGTTATTGTAAAATGTCAGGGGGAAATTAATGAAGGGGATGGGGTCAGGATCTTTCATCTAAACGTCTGTTTAGAAGAGTCTTAGTCCTGTGATTTTATTTTTAAGAAATTAGTATGCTATTTACAACTGTATCTCTATAGGGACAAACAGAAGCATTTTCTTCTGTGTTTAGTTTGGATTTATTAACAAGGATCCAACAAGATTAAAAGCAAGATCTTTAAAAAGGAGAATTGTTCCTGTAAGGGAGAAAAAAGGATGCCTGGTTCTAGATAGTAGAACAAGAATCAAATATAAATATGTTGAAAAAGAGGAATCTTCCGCCATTCTCTTCACAGTGCAGTGAAATCCTAATTCAAAAGAAACAACAGAATAAAAGAAACCCACTTGTGAAAAAGTTTTATTTGGACCATAAATGGTCAACAACTTAATATTATCTTCCATTGGACTGGGAAGTTTAGGATGATTTGCTGTTGCTGTTGTTGTTGTCGTCATTATTGTTGTTGTGTTGTTTAACCAGACTTATAAGTATATTAGTAAGTGGAATGTGGAAACTACCTCCATTGCATATAGTAAAAACTCACTTAATTTTTATATTTTCATTGTTATCTGAAAGGCTAAATGACTTGTTAAATGAAGGACTTGAACCCAACATTGACTTTGGATTGACCTCTAAAGAGGGATGATGAATAGTTTTGAAAAAGATGCTGTAGTAAATGGAATTACAAATCAATTAAAGAGATATTTTAAAAATCACCTTGCTACAATGAGGGCTCAGTTTAGATTATGTAACTTAAACTTGTAATGGACCCAGTCACCACAATATTATGATTTTCTCAAGCTTTGTCCAGCATCACATGTGTCAGAGTAAAGGCAGGTGATTTATCTTAATCTGAGATTTGTTAGGACAAGATTACCAATAAAATAATGGAGTAGCATAGGGAATGGAGAGAAGATGACATTGTCCAGTTGAGTTGGTTCATCAAGTAGTCAAAGTGGGGAAAGGTGAAGAGTGTAAACATAATCGAAATGATAGTATATGGGGTGGCTAGGTGGCACAGTGGATAAAGCACTGGCCCTGGAATCAGGAGTACCTGGGTTCAAATCCGGTCTCAGACACTTAATAATTACCTAGCTGTGTGGCCTTCGGCAAGACACTTAAACCCATTTGCCTTGCAAAAAACTAAAAAAAAAAAAAAAAGAAATCATAGTATAGGAAATAAAACTGAGGGTTGAGGAGACTGAATACCATAGTTGGGGTAAAGAATAGGGTTAAGGAATGCAAGGCAGAGAAAGAGGAGAGTAAGAGGTGGAATGGTGACAGATTGTTATCAGATAAGGAGATTTCAGAGTTCATGAACATGGAAGTGGTAGAGTCATGGCTGATTAGAAGACCAAGCATATAAATGTAAACGAAGCTGGAGTGAGGCAAAGGAGTAGATCATGTGAAGTTAGTAAACTGAAGAAATGGGAAGTTAGGGTGTTTGAGGGAATATCATTGAATAAGTTGAAACTGGATAATGTGTGGGAAAGGAGGTATGGAAGAGAAAAAGACCAAGTTATATACTAAATTTACTGGAGAAAGAAGAGTATTCTGAAGGCCAATAGACAACAATTGCTATAATTTTCATTGTGTCATAAGTATGAATTGAGTGAACCTAAAAGGAGAAGTTCCTGAATGATGGTCACAGAAAGAGAATCTGGAAGTGCCAATGAGAAACAAAAAGTATTCCAACTCTCCCATGCAGACCAGTGAGTTAGGGGAATGAGTGAAAGTGCACAAAGGCTAGAAAAGAGAGTCCATAAAGTTTCCATCATCAAGAGGGAGCTAGATCTAAGAATCAAAAGATGGAAGGATTGAAAAAGGAAAAAAATTAATATAAAAAATTGTTACCTATGCAATAGGCATTCTGTAAAGCACAAGGGAAAGGGCAGGAACCTTTAATAAGGGCATTAGTTGGGGAGTGGGAGTTGTGAGGTGAATGAGAATAAGGGATTAGCCAGTGGGTGATGGAGAATAGAGTTTGAATGATGATAATGGAGTTCAGAATCACTAGGATAGGAAATGATCAGATGGGAATTTATTAATCATTGAGAAAAAGTTCAGGTAGATTATTAACATCCCTAGGGATTTGTCCTCAGAGCAGAGACCTCTTAGGGCAGTAATAAACTTAGGAGAGGAGGGGATAAGTGAGGGAAGGTGATGAAATGTCATTTCTCCCCTTTCTCTGAAGGCAGGAGGAAGCCAGAAAAGAAAATCAGACTGAAATGGAATGGGTAATAATAACTCCTACCTCACAGTGTTGTAGGCTTCAAATGAAGTAATATATGAAATTAATTCTGCAGGCCTTGAGGGACAATTTAAATGAAAGTTATCATCATCATCATCATCATCTGAACAAATAGCATCATCACTAATAATTTCAAGAGTTACACAACCTTGGGGAACTAAAAGTATTCTTTTATTTCTTAATTATTTTACTTTGACTTTATTATATATTTTTCTTAACTTAGTTTATATTTTAGTTGTGATCTTCCTTATAAAAATTATGATACATATCACAAAAAATTGAAAGCTTCAAAGTAGTAAATGAGTGTGCTCAAAAACTAGAGATTGCAGAGGTAGAAAGTATGAGTATAGCCAAAACAATATTCCTTTTTCTATCTAAGATAATTGGTCCATAGTGTGTATAATCGAGATGCCAGAGTCACCTTTATTTTTCTTTCATAATTGTCATATTTCTAAGTATACCACAATACCTCACATACAAAATAAATGAGAAAATGGAGGTTATAATTAAATTGAATAGACTGAGAGACAAGCCTGTTAACTAAATCCCAATTTGCATACCATTATGCATGGCATTCAGTCTTGAAGAAGAAGAACAATGGATATAATTGGAGGATTATACTAAGGCTTGAATTTCATATGGATCATTTGATACTCTATCTGGCCTACTAGTAAGTCATGTTGCATCAGATCAAGTCCTGATTTCATTCCTGAATTGCTAAAAAAAAATCCTATTGTTCCCCCTCTCTTCACTTGCTTCTCCTTTTCAGGGATGTAATCTCTTGAAGTGGCCCCAAGAGCTTGATGCCTCACTGCCTATGTGCCTGTATTCTATATTGTTCTATTGTTACAGAATAGTACTAGTTAATAGGAAAATAATGGAAATATGCAAATTAAACTTACCTGATGAGTAGGGAAAGACTATTTTCCTCCCAAATGCAGAATTACTAATAGACACACGGAAACATCTCCATTGAGGATATTAATGAAAATGCTCTTGAGACTACAGGAATTGTCCTTCTGCCCTGAGAAATAGGCATAATGGAATTTTTGTCACTGTTTACAGAAATCTGAGTGTGGAGAGCTGAAAGGGCCAGGGGAGGACCAAGCTTAAAATGTGTAAATTAAACTATAAAATAAAACAGGCAGTACACTGTGAGGTGATTATAGAAAGCCCTGGTGGCATTATAAAAATGTGAGGGCAAAGTCTGAACAACTTCAGATGGCCACAAAGGAGCAGAATGTTTCTGAAATTCACAGGGGGTAAGGGTTGAGGTGACTTAGATGTGGTACCAAATGAAATAAAGAGAAAAATTAGAGTTTTTAAAACAGGATCCAATTCCTTAGATACATTTCCCATCCTCTCCTGGGTTTTACTAATAGAGTATGACATCATAGCAGGTTATTCAATTTGCTGGGCTTTCTAAAGGCTTGTTCACAAAAATCATCTAAAATTATATGAAGCTTAAAGTTCATAAATAGATCATGAAACTCCCTTTTCTTCATGGTTAGAAAGATGAATGCAAATAGATTCATTCTCATTCCTCATATATCCTCTTTTCTATCTACCCCCCCCCCCAAATGCAATAAGCTGGTTAAAAAAAATGTGCACTTTCGAATCTGGTTTTTCATTTCCACTATTGTCAATTCTATCGATTATTCTCTTCTCTCTTGTTAGTACTCTTCTGTTATGTACACTCACTCTCCCTTCTTGCACTCTCTCTGCATCTCTCATATATGTATGATTATAGTTATAGTTATATGCATTATGTAATATACATGTATTACATATAATTATGCACACATGCATATAATTAAACCTATTCAATTAAATTAAGCCTAATAATATATATAGTCTTCCTGCCACTTTACCTTTTATTTTTACACTATAGTCATTTCCCTATCTTTCCCCAATATAACCCTTCTTTATAACAAAGTAAAAAAGAATTAGACAGGAGGCGGCTAGGTGGCGTAGTGGATAAAGCACTGGCCTTGGAGTCAGGAGTACCTGGGTTCAAATCCAGTCTCAGACACTTAATAATTACCTAGCTGTGTGGCCTTGGGCAAGCCACTTAACCCCATTTGCCTTGCAAAAACCTAAAAAAAAAAAAAAAGAATTAGACAGAACACAAACAGTTAACTTGTCTGACTTAATAATTACCTAGCTGTGTGGCCTTGGGCAAGCCACTTAACCCCATTTGCCTTGCAAAAACCTAAAAAAAAAAAAAAAAAAGAATTAGACAGACACAAACAGTTAACTTGTCTGACAAAGTGTGCTGCATTCTCTGTCTTTTTGTCCTTCAATTCTCTCTCCTTAGGAGTTTGTGTCTTTTAGCATCTGTGTTCCAGGAATAATAGAAATGTTTAAATGTCCAGAATATCTTCCTCCAAAGGGGGCAATAATAACACATTGTTTTCAGGAATTATTTCACATCCCATATCCAATTTCTTGAAGGTCTTGAGTATGAATTTCTTTGTGAATTTGCAAAATTATATTGATAACCAATTCCCAGTCTTTGGGAGCAACATAGAATAGAATAATGCAGAAAGTCTCATACTTTGATATCTGTAGGATCTATGGAGAGGGTTTTTATTTGTTTTTGAGGTAAATGCCTTTTTTAAAAATTCAGGGTCTCTTTCTATTTCACCTAAGTTGAAAATTCAACAATAGCTCATAAAAGCATCTGTGCAATTGGATTATCTCAGGCAGGCCAGCAAGGAAGCAGAAGACTTTTTTTTTTTTTGAAGTATGAGTCCTCCTCTAAAATCACTCTCAGTGCTTCATCTTAGTATGGAGATAAATCTAGGTTTTCAAGGTTATTTCAGTAGGTCTTTTCTCTCATATTTATTCATATGTGGCAATGTTAAACACAGAATACTCATTTCCCTCTTTTGAAATCAGAAATGAAAGCAAAAAAAAGGAATTAATGAATGAATAAAAATGTTCTTTTTAAGTCTTTGCTATTTGCCAAGCATTATGTTATGCACTAAGGATACAAACAGAAAAAGAGAAGAGTACAATTCATGTTTTCAAGGAACTCATGCTCTAGTATAACAAATAAAAGAATGTTAGTTGCAGAAACAGTAATTCACTGGATTGTAGCAGCAGAGTGGATGTGAACCTAGGACATCTCAGGTTATTTAAGGAGGTCCATTGATTGTGCTGAGAATCTGGAAGATGCAGAGACAAAGCAAAGGCTTAGTCCTGAAGGACCTTAAGAGCTGGGAAAAGGGCAAAAAGCTGGGACCTGAGGGAATCAACAGGAATGAACACCTTTCTTCCTAAATATCGGAGAAAAAAATTTTTTTAAAAATTCCTGGAAATTGAACATAAAATATGATGGTCAATTCCATGGCCAAAAACCATAAGAGGAAAGATACAGCTATCAAGTAATACTCCTAAGTACACTAAGCACCATCATGGCAGAAATGACTTGAAAAAGAGAACCAGGACCTGGATAAAGTCAATAGTAATGATGATAATGATGATGATGATGATGATGATGATGATGATAATTCATTATTATTATCATTATTATCTGGCATTCATATGAGGGTAGCTAACTAGCACAGTAGATAGAGAACCAAGTCTGGAGTGAGGAAAACTCTTCAGTTCAAATCTAACCTCAAAAACTTACTCATTATGTGACTCAGGACAAGTTGCTTTACCCTGTTTGACTCAGTTTCCTCATCTGTAAAATGAATTGGAAAAGAAAATAGCAAACCACTACAGTATCTTTGCTAATCCCACATGTGATCAAAAAAATTAGTCATGACTACATGACTAAAACAACTGAACAGCAACAATAGTATTAATATACTATATACTATTTGCCAGGAACAATGTTAAGTGCTTTACTAATATTATCTCATTTAATCCTCCCAACAACCTGAAATGTAGGTGCTACTATTTTCCTCATTTCACCAATGAGAATACCAAGGTATTTGGAAACTATGTAACTTGCCCAAGGTCTCAAACCAGTAAATTTCTGAGGCTGGATTAATACTTAGATTTTCCTGAATTAATTGCTAATTAATAACAATATTGATAACACTAGTCAATATTTACATAGTATTTATTATGTGCCAGAGACTGGATTAATCACTTTACAGTTATCTTTTCATTTGATCCTCACAACAACCCTGGGAGAGAGATGTTAATATTATTCCCATTTTATAGATGAGATCCTGTGACAAATGAAGAGTAAGTAGTTTCAAATATCTGAGCCTGCATTTGAATCTGTGTGTTTCTGACATTCCTACTTAAAAGATTAAATCAACATTTACTTAGTACAAACCATAGAAAACATGATTACCCATCATCCAGTTAAAGGCAACAAAAAAGTATAGAATCCATGAGGGGGACAATGTTTTCCAGAAAATTTCATATGTGATCCTGAGGATCTCCAGATGCAATCTTTTTATCCATCCACTCTCAAATTCTCCTGACGGGCCATCTACGAAATTTCCACCAATATAACTGCTTCCTGTCCTTCTATTCACCCTCTATTTTCATATCAAATATAATTAATCAAAACAAGCATTTATTCAGAGTTTACGGTATGTCAGACTTTGGATTGGGCACCAGCAATAGAAATCCAAAGAATGAACTAGTCTCTACTCTCTAGAAATTTATATCCTAAACCAAGAACTCACTCTCACTATTGCTGATACTGCTGCATTACTCAGGAGAGCCTCAAGTCACTTCAAAACACATCGTATTAGTAGTACTTTGGTTATTTCTTGAAGCTCCTAAATATCCCCAAATAGAAGTAAAATATTTTATTATCCTTCCAAACCTCCCTGTTGATGACTGGGTTTGGAGGGAGAAAATATTCCCATGCAAGGAACAACATCTAAATCTAAGGCCTAAGCATCTAACAGAATTCTCTTTCTAGTATATTATATTTGCCTGTCACTCACAGACTTATCACCTCATCCATTTATCCTTCAAGAAACGTCATTGATTACTAAGATGCTGTAGAATTCTTCTACCCTAAGTCTCATTATTCATGCTTTTATATTTTTCTTAATATTGTACTAATAAATAGAAAGTACCTTAATAAAGATGGAGACAGTAATATAAAAGTCAGAACAAGCCATTTCCCAGTCTCCCATCCTGGTGACATCCAAAGTAAAAAAAGCATACCTAATAAAATTCTTCCAAAACACATTCCTGATTGTTTTCATTCTATATAGTACAATTACTATAAAAAGGAAGATAGAAGAAAGAAAAAAATGCTTATTCAAGACCACGGGGCCCTAAAGATGGATATAGTCTAATGACATAGCTGGATATATCCTAAATCTGCCAGATGATAGCATCTCCTTAACTAATTGCATTTTTCTGAAGGAGAGTCTGATTTTGTGGATAATAATCATTTGATGCCTGAAGTCCTTAAGACTGGTTGCAAAGATCAGCTCTTTTGTCATCTTTGGCTCCTGGACTTCTCTCAGCAGAAACTAGAGAACAGCAAAATGAAAACATTAAGGACAATAGACACTAATTACCTTTTTGACTTTAACTCTGAGATAAATGTTTGTGAAAGTTAATAGGCTGAGTCTAGTCACTATCACAGAATCACAAAACCTCAAAGTCTGGAGGGACATCAGAGGTCATCTAGTTCTTCCCATTGTTGAAAAAGGATCCCCTTAACAACATACCAAATGACTGATCATCCAGCTTTTGCATTAAGACCTCCATGAAAGGAAAATCTATTACCTTCCAAGTCTGCTCAATCAGACATTAGATTACTTGAATGAGTTAGTTTTGCCTTCGATCAATAAAGCTGATTCTTCCGAATTTACACCCATCCACTGCAATGAGATCCTAGATTCATCTTACTTATATTTTACCTTTATTCTTATTTATAAACACTTCATACAACATTTTTATTCTACCTTTTATAATTCAAAGACAATTCTCTTTGGAAGGTGAGAATTTAAATACTTCAATCAATTTGTATTCACTCCAATGTGGTCATTGCCACCAAAGATTTGGACTATAAGTCATTCTGTCCATCCTATGTGATTCTTGTCTATGTCCTCCAAGAGTTCTCAAGACATTTTGAAGATAACAATGGTAGCTCTCTTCCTTCTTGCTGCCTGTTTCTATAGAGATTTGGCCTGGAGACAAGAAGAGTTAGTTAAAAATTCCATCTCTGATACATCTAGGATTTGTGAGCCTGTGGAAATAAGATACTTAACCTTTTGTTTTCCCAAGTGACTCTTAAGATTATAAATTTCAGCCAAGTCACTGACCTACAACAGTAAAAATTCAACAAATAATTCTCAATATATTTTTTCTGAACTTTTATACTCTTGAAAATTACTGAAGATCTCTTAAAGATTTTTTGTTTATGTGGATTATGTGTATCAATTTTATCATATTTGAAACTAAAATATCTAAATATTATTGTGAAAATAATTTTGACCTTAAGGTGGTCTTTGATGTCACTTTGAAAAGAACTACTGCCTCATGAGTTCACAAACACACACACACACACACACACACACACACACACACACACACACACACACGAGATTCTTTGAGACATTTTCTTAAGCAAATTGTTTCCACTTCTTTTATATCTGAATGTCTAGTGCCCCTGCAATCAAATTATAATACTAGAGAACTGAATTTGGAGTCTTAAAGACCTGAGTTCAAATGCAGATTTAGGTGTTTACAGCTTGTGCAATGCTGGAAAAATATTTAAGTTATCTTGTTTTCAGTTTCCCCATTTGTAAAACAGGAATAATAATAACTACTTAATAGGATTGTGATAAGTATGAAATTGTAAATATGTATGTAAAATATTTACTACTATATATTGTTATCTTATTATAGAATTATTAGCTATTAGTATAATTACTATTATTAAATAAAAGAAGCTGTTTCTTCCACAAGTATAATAAGTGTGATTCAGCTATCATCAAATAAGATAAGATAATTTTTATCTAATCATCCCCAGTCCTGGGTTATGCCACTGAGATTAACAATGAGGACAATTAGCATTATTCTGGACCACAATGAAGAATGAAAAGTGAAGCAAGCACTGTAAAGGGAAAGGGGAAAGTATCATAGAATAGTCATAAATTTATACATTGCTTGATTTATCTGTTTTGGCACCTGAGTCAAGTAGCATTGATAAATGTTAAGGAGATCTTATAATATCATGAGATTATTGGTAAGGAAGCTTCCATCTAGAAAGGAGTTCCTATGTAGGAGTATAGAAACATCATGTCTCTAGTAGCTTCCTAGTTTAATTATTCTTGTTAATTTTCTAGCTCTTGAATAAATTTATCACAATTTAGATTAGGTATCCTTTAAAATTATGCAATCTTTCAAAATCTTTTTTATTTAAAAATGTAATAGACCTTCAACAAATCTCTACTTGTTCTACCCTAATTATAGTTCTAACATATTATGGGAGACCACAGGAAATACTGAACTTCTCTAGTTAAGGGTCACTAGGAGAAATATGGAACTTTCTCCATATCAGTGAAGAGATGAAATTTCTATCACCAGCTCTAAAGGAAAAAATAGTCATCCTAGACCTGATGATGGCTGCACCCAGGCAGTCAGGTCCAAATGTAATTCAAACACTCCTTGTTTCTCTTGCACCTGATTATCCATTCTGACACTTCTGAAATAGAATGCACCCCTCTCCCAGCACTTTTTAGTGGCTCCACTGGGTAATCTTGATTGCTACTTGATTGCTGGTTAAATGGTTTTAGACTTTTAAAATTCCTGAACAGGTGTGTTTCTCTTTGCACATGAGCACTGTAACTGTCTAGCAGAGTTCCCATCCATAAATCATCATTTGCCTGCCAGAGTTTCCTCCTCATTTAAAGTGAAAAAGGATCCAAGGAGCTAACATTGAGACCACTACACACTTATGAAAGGTCTTTTTGGAATAATTTGGAATAATTAAGATTAATTGTAAAAGTACTTGGATACGGGCTTAAGAAATTTTAGATTTTTAGGCTGTTTTCCCACATCTAGTTGTGGAGGCCTCCATTTGGTATCCATTAAGACTGTGTCCCCAAGTCACTCTATGAAAGTCAAGGAGTTAATCATTTGCATCTGGTGTGAGGTGGAGAGAACAATCCAAGCTCTACTTCTTTGCCATCGATTAATTTGAGAATGTAATAAAATTGAGCTAGAATACTCTCCCTGCTTTTCTATCTTTTCTTCTTTTTCCAGTCCTCCACAACAAAACACCCAAGGCAAGGAAAATAGAGAGAGAAATTAATGCAGGATCAGGTGGGCTTCTATCACTGAAATTGTTCTTGACACACTAATAGCCTTAGCAATAAGAACAGAGTTTTAAATTCGTGCCTTCAAATCTATACCTTTCCTTGGGGATTTCCTCTACTTGCTGCTTCTTGGACCAAGGATGGACATACTAATCAGATACCAAAAAATTATGTGTTTTTACCAATTTAGTCTTTTTTTCTGTTCTGATTCATGTGAAATCTGTAGTCAGGTGAAAAAATGAACGAGAATAGGCAGATGAATAAAGAGCTGAAAGGAAAGCTAGAAATAATATTCTTCTTTAGAATGCCAATTCCAGTTCAGTGATGTAAGAAGAATTTCAGTTGTTTTTCAGTTATATCCAACTCTTTGTGACCCCACTTGAGATTTTTTTTTTTTGCAAAGATATTGCCATTTCTTTCTCCAGATCATTTTACAGTTGAGGAATTAAAGTAAACAGGGTGAAGGGACTTGCCCAGGATCACAGAGCTAGTAAGTGTCTGAGGCCAGATTTGAACTTCTGAAAACTGAGTCTTCCTGACTTCAGATCCAACACTATCCATTGCAACACTTGGGAATAATTAACCTCAAATAACAAAATGTTATTTAAATAAACTTTATTTCATTTGGTCAAGGTTTTGTTCAATTGGAGATAAGAATATATAATGTGAAAATTATTTCATAGATTCAAATCAGCAACTCATGTAAATTTATAATCTTGCCTGGAGTACTGAGTACTGGAGTACTGAGAATTGATATGACGATTGACTCATTTCTAGAGAGAGTATTGGTCAGAAACAAGATTTGAACCCAGGTTTCTGACTCAAAAAATTCTCTTTTATCCATTATGTCATGTAATAAATATAATTGTTATAATGTGATATAATATGAATTATTATAGTATACAATGTAAATTATATTATAATATATAATATAATATTATAGTATAATATAATATAATTACCATAATGGCAGGATTCGTCTACCTACAAAATCCTCATTTAAAAAGGAAAAGTATTTTACTATATTATTCTTTTCAAGAAGAAAAAAGTACTCAATTTTTTCTGTACACTTGACTCACAGAGATACTCTGCAAACAAAGTATATTCCCTTGGTCTCATATATCAGCATTAATCTTTTAGAACAGCCTAAAAAGATTAGAGTGACACTTTGTAACCATTCTCTCCCGAGTAACATAGCTAGACAGTCTCATACTGAACACTAGTTAAGGAAGACAAGAAGAATTGGGAACATTACCTTGTGTTTTCTAGATAAATTAAGATTCTGATACTAGATCTTTGTGAAATGAGAAAGCATCATTTACCTTTATTCTTCTATACTGCAGCAACCTTAATGAATATAGATGGCTAACCTAGAGTCTGAAGCAGCAAACCATGGTCCCCCTCAAACAAGATGAATGGTCCATATTGCAGAGATGGAACATTCAATCTGTCACAAAGAGGAAGTCAGAATCTACTGAAGGAGGAGTGATCCTGCCACCTCCCCCTCCTGTAAAGGATCAAGTCTCATTTTTGGTGTGTGGCTTTAAGAGCTTTTCTCCCATTCAAGCATTGCACTGCATCCTGCTGTAGTGACCTATATGCTTCAAAGGGATGTATCTGAACTGTCATTCCATCTGATAGCATTTACTTTACAAAATGGCAGGGGATCAAGGTTAGGACTGAGGCTAGGATGGGAGGGGGGAGAGAACAGTTATTCTGATAGCTCGACAGGCTAGAAATGCCAAATAATCAGGAAGACATACTAATTTTATGAACACTAAATTACTTCTGATGAAAAATACTTCTTTACACAAATAAGTCTATTTTGAAGTCTTAACAACTAAAGCATACTTCACTTTTTTTGGAATAATGTGTGTTGAAGGAAAAAAAAAGCAAAACAATAAACTAGGTGACTGAAGTAGACCATAAATGAAAACACAGATTAGATTTACAATTCAGAAGGCAGTTGTTTTAATCCTCATCATTTGGAAAAAAGTTAACTCAATTCTTGCTCGTGTTTATTCCTAAGAAGCAGGTGTTCATACTGCCAGAATGAGTTGGAGCTTTGGAAAAGAAAAATAGTAGGCAGCATTTATACAGAGCCTTAAATTTACAAAGATTTCAACGAATATTAGCTCACTTAATCTTCACAACAACCCTTAGAAGTAGTTGTTATTATTTCTGTCTTATAGTTCAGGAAACTGAGGCAGAGTTGGGTTAAGTGACTAATGCAACTAATAATGTCAGAGTTAAAATTTGAACTCAGGTCTTCATCATTCCAGGTCCAGTGCTCTATTCGCTGCAAGATCTAACTGCCTTTATAGGAATCAAAAATCCACCTTCTCATCCTCCCATTGCCTCCCCATCCCACTTTCCCATGATAGATCTTTTTGAAGGTAACCTAGCTTCCCCAAATTAACAATCTCCACTTGTTTTGAATTTTAGCAGTCACTGACTATCTAAACTACCTACTCATTACCTCGCTATGCCCTCTGGAGCAATAATTCACTGTGGTGACTTCATGGGTTTAAATGAAAGCTAACAGAAGCCCAGTGGAGTATAATAAAAACACAGATTTAGAAACTTATTGGGTTAAATGAGACATTAGGAGACTCCTGGGAGAAACAATGGAGAAGAAATTATGTTTCTTACACAGAGACATGGTGAGATAACCAAGAGGGAAAAAAACTGAGTTTTGAATATGAACTTTCTGATAGCTGTTGGACTCTGAAAATTCTGAAATTCATTAATAAATTTTGGGGTACAATATGCATATCTGTTAGTTGGTGGTTAACATTTTGCAGAGCCAAGCCAAGTATAAATTTTTTTTTGGTTTTTTGAGTTGTTTGTTTTGGGGGGGTTTTTTGCTGAATGAATAAGCAAGAAGAGGTCAACCCAAGCAAATAACACTATTCAATTGTTTCTGTAATTGTTTATTTCTTAAGCTGGGTGTGTTATCTCCCTCAGACAGTAACATAAATACATGTTGACTCAGATGGAAACTGTGGCATTAAAAGCAGAAGCTGTGTATTTTGAAATTAATTAATTGCTGGCACAATTTCCTACAAAAATGACATGCATTCCACTGAAGTGTTTCTGTGTCAAATTAATTATGCTGAAGGACCAACAATTAGGTCATGCTCAATAGAGGATATTGGTTCACTATTCAAGTTTAAGAAAAACTATTCTGGTCGCCATCTTAAGAAACATGATAGGATAGAACATTAAATAATCAGTGATAGGATGAAGTAGAGGCAAAATTGTAAGAAAAAAATGTTCATCAATACTCTGAGATTCTTCTTTTTATATTCCCTTCTACCCTGGGTGACTTGTCTACCTTCGATTTTTAAAAAAAAATCTACTCTCAGAAAAAAAAAACTGATACCAGTCATTTATATCATAATGTATGCAACATGTTACTTTTCTCCAAGTGTTGAGGGCCAAAACACTAGTGGAACTGGGGTAACTAGAATTAACCCCACATCTCATATCAGGGGTTTCAGGCTGCTTCCATAAACCAAACATCTATGGAACAAACTGAGGGCAGTTGGAATTACTCTGGCCCCCAGAGCGATTGATCTAGGACCCAACTGTGGGTCTTTGGGGTCAGGAATATATAGGAACAACTCTTAAGACTCTGATAGGGCATTCCTGAAACCCTAGGGAACTTGCTTTCTGATTGCTTTTATCATCCTTGTGCACTGTTTTTATCAGCTTTTATTGCACTGTGGATTGCATTCACCTGGGGGGTTACAATCTGATTTTATTAAAGAAATTGCATTTCTCAACCCCTCAGACTTTGCATGGTCCATTGTTAAAAATATGTAAGATAGCCTAGCTGCATTTTAAGCCATGATCCTTAAATTTGAATGATTTTTCCCTTCTCTTAAAGATATTTTTAAGAGTATAAAATAAGGTAGAAAATGTGTCTATTCCTTTGAAAACACTCTATTTAGGTAACTACCTATAACATCTACTCTTATGATGACCAGTTGGTAAAATTTAACTCATAAAAATTTGTCAAAACTTTCCTATGCTCATTCTGACCTGTATCTTTCCAGCTATAGGAGCAAAGTATTTAAATGAGTTATAGGCTCCTTAGAGAATATCTAACCCAATCTCATAACTTAAAGGTAAAGAAACTGAGGCCCAGGGAAGTCAGATGCCCTAACCAAGGTCATCCAAAGATTTAAACTTAAGTCTTCAGACTTCAAATCAAGTTCTTTTCCCACTGACCCACACTGCTTCTCAGGCTTTATTACCGCCATCAACCTGACAGTGGAAAACCATACTTTTATCCTCAGAAAAATCAGCCACAAAAATTCTCTGAGCATTGTAGTAGGAAGTGTTTCTCCAGAAGTAATTACAATAAATCATGTAATTGTCACTCCCTCTCCCCCCACAGTCACCAACAGCCCCAAATCATTAATATAGTGACAACAATCCAGCTCTTTATTTTAAAAGAAAACAGTCAAAACTTAAAATTACTTTTAACATGTCATATAAACAGTTGTCACTCAGAGTCACAATTCAGGATTTGGTTTGTCAGCCATAGCATACTGGAGAATATAGGCAGGTGATGAACTGATGCATGGAAAGCACCATTTACTAATAATTAAAGCCTGGTGGAATGAGCACTGAACTAGAGGGCCAAGAGAACTGGGATGGAAACCTACTGATAGATAGATAGATAGATAGATAGATAGATAGATAGATAGATAGATAGATAGATAGATAGATAGATATAGATAGATATCTATCTATCTATATATATATCATATAGATATATTACCTATGTTATAATTTCTTAGTGCCTCAATTTCTTCATCTATAAAATGGGAATATTAATAATAAATGTTCTATGAAGCTCACAGGCTTGACATAAAAATTGTTGTTTATAAAATCTTAAAACACTATGCAGGTGTGAATTATTTATAGTACCTAACTCTTTTACAGGGCTGATTCACCCAGCATATCAGCAAGTGAACCAATATGGCCTCTTTAAATTAACATCGGTATTCCATGACAAGAATAAAAGAAAATAATTTCTGATGGAAATAGCTGTGGCTCACATTTATATTTCAGGCAATACAGGAAAGTAATTCATTCATGAAATTTGTGAAGCAGGAAGTACCACCATTATTGTTTCTCATGTATACAATAGACCAATAACTTTCTAAAATCCAGAAAGCTAAGTGCCCACACTTACATAGTTCTTCAGCATTGTAGCCAGCACCTAAATCTAGGTCTTCTAATTCCAAGGTCAATGAATGCTTCTTTAAACAATATATTATATTAAACATATTGAATAATAGCTTTCTCTCATGAACTTTCCATAGGTGCTAAATCTGCAAATGTGAAACGTTTTTTTCACTGATTTCCAGTATTTACGATGGCAGGTAGATGGTGCAATAGAGAGAGGTCCAGGACTGAAATCCGGAAGATTCATCTTCCTGAGTCCAAATCTAACTTCAGATACTTACTAACTATGTAACCCTGGGCACCCTGTTTGCCTCATCATAAAATGAGCTGGAGAAGAAAATAGCAAACCACTCCAGTATCTTTGGACAACAATTGAACAAAAACAGCAACAACATTTACTGAATATACACCTAGTGACACATGAGCAAAAATCTACTTCACAATTATATTTGTTCATGTTAATTTATTTTCCCCATAAAACTTTCTAGATTGGTCAGAAATCCCACAGTTATATTCCAATTAACTAGACACATTCTCCCCTATACTGGTGATCTCCAAACTTTTTGATAATTCAATCTACTCAGTGCTTTTTTAAAACTCACTCTTACATATGTATAAATTTACTTATTCATAAATTATATATGTGATAATAATTATTTACATTATAAAAATATCTAAAGAATCATATTTGATCCTAGTATAAAGAGGAAGCCAGAAGTGTTTATTGAATACAAAAAGGACATGATCAGACCTGCATTTAAGAAAATACCTTTGGTAGCAAAGAGAAGAAAATATAAGTGAAGGGATAGTCTTAGGACACCAAAACCAGATGAGAGGCTCTTTCAATAATCCAGTCAAGAGAGGGGTAGAGTCAAGATGATGGAGTAAAGGCAGAGACTTGCCTGAGCTTTCCCCAAACCACTCCAAACATCTTTAAATAATGACTGTAACCAAATTCTAGAGCAGCAGAAGCCACAAAAAAAAGACTGAAACAAGTTTGCAATCTAAGACAATTTGAAAAATATATGAGAAGGCTCTGTTGCATTGGGGTAAGGAAGGGCTGTGCAGTCCAGGCCATGCCCTGGCTCCAACCATCCAGGAACAGATCTTAGGATACCTGGGTCCATGGAAGGGGTGGCGATTTCTAGATATCTCAGCCCAGGGATTGCCAATGACAAGCAGGAAAACTCTGTACCACCAGAGTAAGAACGGATCCCAGTTTACTGCAGGCCACAAGGGATCAGGAGCAGGCCTGGGAAGCCACCTAACAGCTGCTTCCAGAGCACTCAGCCTACAGATGGTAATGGCATTGGGAGAGATTGTGAGGTCTCTTTGTCATCTCTGAGTCAAAACTCTATTGCTTCACCTATACTCAGATCCACATCACAGTTTGGACCTCAGGCCCAGGAGGAAGAGTAGAAGAAGCACAATAGAACTTATTGCCTGCAACTAAACAGAGACCCTCCTCACAGTCTCAGGGCAGAAAGGAGTGCTTGTGGTCATCCACAGATAAGAGCACAGGTCAGGAGAACAGTCAGAGTCTCTCCTGAGACCTTGGAGGAGCTGAGAACTTGCAGATCCCTGGGGTGGGGGGAGGGGGTGGAGAGTGAGGGGTAATCCCTTAAAACAGTTACAGAAACCCGCAAAAGCTTGGAATACGGCATCCTCCACCCCAGAAACCGAACTCTACTTTAACAAAGAGCTAAAATCATGTCTTAGGTGGGGGAAGTGAGCAAACAACAGAAGAAAAAAATCAGCCCACAAACAGCAAAGTCAAGCCTCCAAGAAATATATGAATTTATCTCAATCCATGGAAGACCTCAAATAAATTTTGAAATTCAAGGCAGGTAGAGGAAAAATTGAGAAGAGAAATGAGAGTGATGCAGAAAAATCATGAAAACAGGTCAGTATCTTGGTGAAAGAGATGCAAAAAATTACTGAAAAAAAAATAAAAACCAGTTTGGGTCAAATGGAAAAAACAGTTCAAAAGGTAAATGAGAAGAATGCCTTAAAAGGTAGAATTGGTCAGATAAAAAAGGAGATACAAAAGCTCTCTAAAGATAATAATTCCTTCAACTGTGCAGTTAAGGGGAAATGATGGCATGAAAAATCACAAAACAATAAAACAAAATCAAAATAATGAAAAACTGGAAGAAAATTGACATATTTCATTGGAAAAACAACTGACCTGGAAAGCAAATATAGGAGAGATGATTTTAAAATTATTATACTACCTAAATATCATGACAAAAAAAAAAACTAGACCATTTTTTTCAAGAAATTATCCAAGAAAACTGCCCTGATATCCCAGAAGCAGAAGATAAAATTGAAAGAATCCACTAATGACTTTCCAAAAGAGGTCCCAAAATGAAACTTCCAGGAATATCACAGCCCAATTACAGAATCTCAAGTCAAGGAGAAAATATTGTAAGTAGCCAGAAACAATTCAAATATAATGAAGAAATAGTTCAAGATTTAACATCTATTTAACATCTTCTACATTGAAGGCTCATAGGAATTAGAATATTATATTTCAGAAGGCAAAAGAACTTGGATTACAAACAAGAATCAATTACCCAGAAAGACTTGAACATCCTCTTTCAGGGGAAAAGATGGATATTCAATGAAATAGGGGACTTTCAAACTTCCCTGGTGAAATGACCAGAGCTGAACAGAAAGTTTGATCTTCAATTTGAGGATTTGAGTGAAGCATAGAGAGTGGACAGGAAGAGCAAATCATGCGGGACTTACTGATGTTGAACTGCTTGTATTCATTCATGAGAAGATGATCCTGATAACTCATGTAAACCTTATCATTTATTAGGGCAGTTAAAGGAATATATATAGACAAGGCACAGGAGGGAGTGAAAAGTATAAAATATCTAAAAAATAGAGTTAATGGAGAAGAAAGGAATGTCCTAGGAGAAAGTGAAAGGAGAGGTAGAGTGGTAAGGTATTTCACATAAAAGAGGCAAGAAAAAATGTTTTCAGTGAAAAGAGGGGGAAGGTGAGGGAGAGTGAGTGAGTGAGCCTTACTCTCATTATAAGTGTCTCAGAGAGGGAATTACTCTACACTCAATTAAGTATAGAAATCTATCTTACCTTAGAGGAAAATAGGAAAGGGATGAGAGAAAGGGCCCGGGGGTAATAGATAATAGAAGAGAAGCAAGATCCTGCAGGAGAGTACTCAAATGAACACACTTTTGAGCAGGGACAAGGAAAGAGAAAATAGAATAAATGGGGACGGGGGGAAAGAATTGAGGGAAATACAGCTACTTATAGCAACGGAGGGAAAAAAATCTTGGAGTGATTTCTCTGATGGTCCTATGTTAAAGAATACAATCAACCCCAAAGATAGAGCTGATGGTATCTGAATATAGACTGAAGCATTTTTTTCTTTTCTGACTTTAT